>NC_142772.1:29212736-29515098 GCF_988280905.1 Pimephales promelas
TTGTTTTTGGCCGCCCCTCCCGCCCCCCTGTTCCAACGTCTATGCCTGACTGCATGAAATAGTGTCATTTTTTTGTATTTAATTTATATTAAAGCTGCAGTCCGTAGCTTTTCCTCTTTGTCGCCATCTCTGTTCGAAATCTGCAATTGGGGTTATTCGCGGAATTATCATCTTTGCGTGGGTTGTAAATTGCCATGAAACAGCGCGGAAGAACATTTGACACATAATATTGTTGTATTAATTTTTAATTTACATCAAATTATTTGTTCATACTTTTATAATTTAATTTTATTGCAAATCACAAATAACACATAATAATGAACTACAAAACCAGGGTTTCCAGAGGTGAATTTAAAAAAAAAATTAGACAAGAGGGGCACACAGACAACAGAAAGCACATAAGTAGGCACCAATACACACCTAAGATTTACTTGTTTCCACATTTTTTTCTTTTTCTTTTGAATAGTAGCCTGAAATTATGCAGCTATTAATGCATAAACACACCTTTACTGGAAGTTTTCTCAAAATATTTTTGTTATAGGCTATATGTTACCCAATACTCAGCTAGAGAATGTCAATTTGGTGACATTTAAAAAACGTTTTAAAAACATTTTAAAAATGTTAAAAGGTTGTATCCAGTCATAAAAAATGCATGGGGCAAGTGACAGCACCTTCACAGTCTGTTTCATTGAGCTCTGCTATTCAGCGTTATAAGATTTTAAGATGAACTACTTGATTTTGCTGGTGTTGCTTGAGTTTTCTTGTATGTTCTCCTGTGATGTACACTCTGGTCTTGAGATCTTGTGACAGAAGGCAGGAGACCTCTCTGCCCTTCACAGATGAACACACACAGACACACACACACACACACACACACACACACACACACACACACACACACACACACACACACACACACAGAGCACTCTCTAGAGACTGAGAGGTAATTACACATGTGTCATGCTGGTCCCATCTGTAAGGTGTCAACTTTAAACTCTTGTGCTCAGTATCATGGTCTTTGTAGTTTGGGCAGCACAGTGTGGTGAAGCTTTGCAGCACTAAGAAAAAATACTTTTAAGAAGTATGCATTGAAACGTTAATAAACTAACAGAGAAAACAAAATTAGGCTAATTCAGGGTTTAAAATTAAAGGAAACTGATGATATACAAGTCGGCTCTTCTCACTTTCTGAAGGTAGTTCTCAGTTCTCTGATACTGGAGCTTTATTAAACACTCATTGTGAGCTCTAGGCCTTTTTTAAAATGTTCATCAGATTTTTCTGTTTACTGTTTGTTAAATCTGCCACGTTTTTTTTTTTTTTTTTTTTTTAAATCTGATAAGCAAACAAACTATGCAATGACATAGGCCTAAATTTCATTTTACTAACACGATCCAAACCACAACCATATGTGCTGTCAAATCTCTGTTTTGGAACATGTTTCAGTGTAAACAGAACAGATTTCATCCAATTTTCGTCTTTCAGGACATTTGTAGCTTGAAACAAACTGCAGCTGTTTTTTGATAACACTAATTCTCTCTCATTCCTTGTTCTGTGTGACATTCACTATGTGAATGAGTAAAGGAGTCAGCAGTTTTAAGCAAATATTTCACACTGATGCGCTCCTTGTAAGTCTATCATGAGATGTCATAATATGAGCAGAGGAAAAATTTCCCTTTTTTTTCTTCAAACTGACACCTACTTTCAGTCGCTGTATAAAAATGTCTCCTGGCGTTGTGCTGACATTTTTGTCATTACTGTAGCAAACATAGATGCAATGCATATTGACCGCTCTGTTTGTAAAAGCAATCCAGTTTCATGTTGTTCTGATACACTTCACCCGCTGGAATATATTATGAGCTGTATATTTAAAGTTTGGGTTTCAAGTCTTAAACACCAAAATGGAGTGTCTAATAGTCCTAATTAGACTGAGAAATTTTGACATTATTTTGAGAGATTGTTCTGGCATGTTAGCACAGTGTTTCTGAGCTGTCCTGTGATACTGAACCTAGAGCATAAGATCCCCATTATGCTATTCTATAGGTTCCTAATTTTGTTTTGGAGGTCTCCTACTACAACAGAAGTATATAAGACCGTAATGAAGCGAGATAGCCAAGAGACCTACACAAGCCTACACTAACACCCAGCAGAAAAATATATAATTAATCATACTTGCAGGTTGTGATTCAGAGGAGCAAGTTGGTCCAAATAAAGTGGGTACTGTCCCATATTTAATAAATAAGTGTTTTGCAAATCCTGAGTTGACCTCGCAAGCAGTTGTCTGTAAAATTATGGGTATACAACAAAAAGTTATGCTGTTGTATCTCTGAGGTAATTTTAACCACTGACTCTTCACAATCTCATCCTTCGGTAGTGTAAACAAAGAGAATTTGCTTTTGCAAAGCAAAAAAACAGCGTTTGAGAGTGTACAGTGTTTGAGGGTGGGTCAAAGTTGACGTTGTTCGTGGGCAGCCAATGGAGACCATAGGTGGGCATTACAATATATGTTACATTGTTACGGAAGACCGGAATTACTGACGACTTATTTTGGCCGTTCAGTATCAGTTCTTTCTTTTAGGAGACAATAACTTTATTTATCTTGTATGCACTTTCATCTTTGTAATCATCACCACCATGTCAGGTTACCATTTAACCAGTGAAAAAATACTGATCTAGATATTACTTTAGTGCTTGTATATGTTTACTGTAAGTCCTGACATGTGACAGTGTGCGGATGTATTATTAGTAGAGGTCGACCGATAATGGGCAGTACCTGCTGATAACCGATAATTATAGCCTAACTTGTTATAGTTTGTGAATGTATATTGTCTGCAAAGTTTTAAAATGCAAGCATCTCCATTTTTTACACCCCTCTCTTTCTATGAATAAAACTGAATATACTAAATGATGAGTAACTAGTCATGAATTTTAAGTTCACAGAAAGGTTCATACTGGATGTGAAATAACTGGATGTGAAATAACTGGATGTGTGCCTGTGTAAAAGATTAATGTGGAAGAATTAACAAAAAACATTACAGTGACGTGCTGTTTCATTTCACTTCCTCTTTCTCTTAAACACTCTCTGTCCTCAGTCTGAACAAAATTGGATAGATTGACTTTTATTTAACATTTATTCAGTGCAACAAAAATGAGATGTTAGAGACATAAAGAGCAGGCGAGGAAGACAGAAAGAAAAATATAAGGAGTCCACGAAAAGAAAAAGAGATGAATACATGCAGAGAACAAGAGAATATCTGTTGTATACCCTCTTTTACTGCAGTCTCTTTCTTAATCTCGTACTATGTCAGTATTGAATGCTGAAAACAGTGCTGCCAGTCACCAGTATATGCAGTGCTTTGGATGCTTGTCCTCAGTATGGGATATGCTTGTATCCCCATTAGACTTACTAGCAAGTTCTCTTTGGTCAGCTGTGCTGAATGACTATCATCACCAGCTTTGCATGGCTTTGTTGATTCATTAGCTAGACAAGCAGCAAATCGTAAACCAGCCAGGACTAACATAGAAATACATGCCTGATATTTGGCCATATTGCTTGTGATTCTACACACAATGCTGTGAAGGCTGCTATTAACAAATTTGGTACTCAATTTCAAGTCTGTAAGATTTTAAAAATGTTTTTAAAAGAGCTCTCCTTTCCTTACAAAAGTTGCATTTATTTGATCCAAAATGAAGTTGAAGTTAAACAGTAATAACAGTTTTCTATAGTAATATACTTTAAAATGTAAATATATAAAAATTACTCCATCTTCAGTTCAGGGTCACATTGTCCTTCAAAAATCGCATGGTGCTGAAGAGACATTCCTTACCCTGTCCCAATGTGAAATTAGAATAAATGTGTCCCGAATAGCATGTTGAAAAGATTAAGCCACGTGCCTGGATGGTTTACTGTTTCCGAAATGTGGATCTGTGCACACTCCTCCTTGTTTTGGGGAACAAGAAACACGAATAAAAAAAACTATGGTGGTGCACATGACATCAAGGGTTAAATAGAGATGTTCTGTTATTAATTGTCAATATAAAACTTGATGAATAGTTAGATTTTAATAAAACCGATCCGTTTGGTCAATAACTAAATGCATCATTATGCAAAAAACATGAGCAAAGTTCTCAGCATGAAAGACTGTCAGATCAACATCCTCGTCAGTACGGTTAAAAGAATTGTTTTGAGTAATGCAAATTTGCAAATAAAGCGTGGACTGTTTATATAAGGTTGTTAACTGTGACGGGAAGATTGACAGGCCTGTTTACGGTGACAGAATGCAAATGACTATGCGACACAGCACCATTTTTTGACGTGGTAGTAATGCCCCAAAGCCTCTTTCACGCACTCAAACGTATCTACTTTTTATCAACAAAAAGAGTAGGCTACATACATAGTATGAGTTGGCAAATTGGAACGCCACATTATTATTATTAATGTTAAAAAAAAACAGTTGTGCTGCTTAATATTTTTGTGAAAACCATGATATATTTTTTTCAGGAATCTTTATCTAATAGACAGTTCAAAAGAACAGCATTTATACAAATAGAAATCTTCAATGTAAAAGACTTGACTGTCACACTGTGATTGTGTATTTGGCCGTAGGTTAGTGTGTGTATGTGGATGGTGTTGAAGTTGTGCGGATGTGTTAACAAACCACCAAACCTCTCCACTCCTGTTAATGAACCCGTCAGTCTGTGAGTATCTATTGCTGGTTTCCATGGTAATTGAAAGAGCGTCGGTAAATTAAAATGAACACCTCACCTCACTATAAACGTGCTGGGACTGTTGCTCAAGCAAGGTTGTGCGAGAATGATTTCTGTGTATGCGCTGTTTGTGCTTGCTGACGAGCGCTACACTGCAACATTAGGGTCTATGGCGGTCTTGTCTGATCGTATTCAGAAACGGTGATGTTTTTGCATTTCTGTTTGCTGCTAGTGGTGCAGAAATGCACTTCAGCTTTAAATGGATAGTTTACCCCCAAAAATGTATAATCTGTCATTTACTCATCCTCATGTCATTCTAAGCCCATAAGACTGTCATTTATCTTCAGAACACTAATTCAGATATTTTTAATAATCTTGTTTTGTTTGTAAAATGTAGGTAAGCAACATTTTAAGTAAGTACGGTAAAAGCAATCTATATCAATTGAGCAGTTCAATCAAATCCAAGATTTCACAATCTAAACATTAATCATCACATCACCTGCGTGTACATTGTACACATTAGGGCTATCAAACGATTAATCGTGATTAACCGCATCCAAAATAAAAGTTTGTGTTTACATAATATATGTGGGTGCACTGTGTATAACTATTTTGTATATATATATACATACACACGCATGTGTATTTAAGAAAAAAATATTATTTATATATAAAATATTTATATATAATATAAATTATATATAAATCTATACAGTATATACATGATAATATTTTTTAAATATATACAAGCATGTGTGTGTATTTATTTATATATATATAAAATAATTATACACAGTTCACCCACATATATTATGTAAACACAAACTTTTATTTTGGATGCGATTAATTGTTTGACAGCCCTAGTACACATTAAACGGAAGCTTGATGCACAAGGACCAGTGATGTTTGTTCTTATGTCACACACAAACTTTAGAATGTTGATTACATAGACTGGGCAAATATTAAAAATACCTTCATTTGTCTTGAATGAAATGAACATTGTATGGGTTTATGATGACAACAGGAGGGAAAGAAATTGATGACCGAATTAACATTTTTGGGGTGAACAATTCCTTTTAAGCTCAAACATACTGTCTGCCTTTGGTTTTTGCAGTGTTTTTGACTGAAGTATGGATTCTACAAGAAATGTCATATTTCTGTTTTTTTCCATGAGAATTTTTTTCATTTTTTACAAAGGAAATTCATTGCAGCAGCAATCAAATGCAATCTATCATTTGTGTTTACAGAGGACAGGGTCGACAATCTGTTGTCTAAGGGAGCAAATATTAAGAATATTCTGATGCAGCCAATTATCATATTCATGAAACATATGGGGCGGTGTATGTGTGTGTGGGTGTAAGAAACTTGAGCCCTATCCCTCTCATGAAGACATTAAGGAAGCCTTTGATAGCCCATATCATCTCCATTGGTCTCTCCAAGTCCATGCATTAAAAGCACATTGATTTCTCATTTATGTGTGTGTGTCCGGTGGGGGTCTGGCACCTTCTGCTAAACAGCTGTGGCTCAGTCTAAGTATTGTTTGAGTAACAAAGACGGATCACAAAAAGAACGGAGAAATGGGGAAAAAGAACAAATAAAGTGATCATAGTAGATATCAAATCAGGATCTCGTTGCAAATACACTCAGAGGAGCAAAAAAAGATGAGAATATTTTCCCTTTAGTGAGCTCTCTTTCTCGGTTTTGTGCCAAAAGAAGTGTGCCTATGCACACGACATGCACACTCTTAGAAAAAAGGGTTCTATATATGTAGCATAGGGTTCTTTACTCAACTGCAAAATGACAAGAAAGAACCCCATTGGCACAAAGGTTATTCATAGGCTAATATATATTACATTATTCTGCAATATTTTGTAGTTGTAATTAAATTATTGTTTATTAAACTGTTGTAGTAACTTAATATCACATTTTAATCATGCAGATTTTTGGAGGATAAAAACTGAAATGGCACCCCTCGTGTGATATTGATTAATTACATTTTTTTTAACCCCCATATCTTGAATTTTGTGATCATTCCCATGCATTAAATTCAGATATTTTTAATAATAAAATTTAGGGGTTCCAAATACGTAGCGCTTTAGAACCTTTAAAGGTTCTATATAGAACCTTTTCTTCTAAGAGTGCACACACACACACACACACACACACACACAACAACAACTGCTGGAGATGCTGAGCTGATATTAGAAAACGTCGCTGTCTCAAGGAATTCCCATCAATTCATCCCTCTATCGCTTTCTCACTCACGTCTCTTATCTCCATCTAGGATCCACAGTCATTTACACACACGTACACATTTGTTTCACTAGTGAAGACATTACATAGACTTCCACTTATTATATCAGGTTAATGATATTTTCTTTGGCCCTAAACCTGCTCTTACTTCTAAACCTACCCATCACAGAAACATGTTCAACTCAACACTAGATTTAAATAAAAAACAAAACATGTTTTGCTAATTTATAAGTCTTTTTAACCAGTAAGGGCCAGTAATACGTCCTCATTAGCCGGTTGTTGTAATAGTTTACTATACGTACATGTGAGGACATTTGACCCTCACATTCTCTAGCAGTTATCAGCCTACGCAACTCTTACTAGCTTGCCTCCGTTTACAGCAAGAGTGGATGTCTATATTTATCATAGTTGCAGAAGTGCAACAAAATAATGCTTGATGATGAACAAATTACAAGGAAGCACAAAAAATGAACACACATAACACGAGTAAATAGAAACAAGAGTTTGTTGTTAGTTCGCAACATAGTCTATTCATTTTATAGCCTGACTTCGTCATACTCCACATTCTAGTCAGATTATGAGGCGTGTCTTAACCGAACCAGGAAAAAAAAAAAAAAAACACAACAAAAAAGATTTTTGTATTGTCTAGCACATGATCGCATGCACATTTGAAAATTATACCACACAAATAAACATATGTAGAATACTGATCTTTTTAAACGTTTGAACATGAAGTGAAATGTTGTGTGATTTGTAAATGTTGACAATGTTTGTCCGATTGCTAAACTAACGTGAGTCTGGTGTGCTGTCTTATCAGCCAACTGAAGGCTGTTTAAGAGGAATTTCTGAGGTTGGAGTCAGCACAGTTTTGGTTGGTAACGGTTGCCAAGCAACACTGCTCCAGTCTGTAAGAGTTGGCAGGCAGCACAGTTTCAGGTTGGCAACAACCGCTGCACAATCAAATAGTTTTTTTTTTTTTTTTCTGCTTGCATCTCATTGGCCGACAATTGCCAAACCCATAATATTTAATGAATTCTTCTTTGCTGGCATTTGGCCTCAAACTCCTGAAGGATGTTATCTGTAACAGGCCTAAATGAATTCTTTTTCAGTCTGCTTTGATATAGTTAGTCTTTTATATTCCTCTCACATTTCTCTTTTCAAATGGGATATGAATTATAGAGGAAGTTGACATGACTTTTCTTCTGCATCCGTGTCTGCTCAAATGGTAGCACTGTAGTAATGACAACTCAATTCTGATTGGTTGAAATTGGAATTCTGGGTGTTTCTTTTTTGTTGTTGTTGTTGAGAGATTGATATCCCAGGATGAGGGCTAACAATTTATATCCTTTTTTGTGCACTTTACCAGTCAAAATGGTCACAAATGAAACCAAAGCAAGATGAACCTTTAATTGTCTCAGAACTGTGTTTTTGAACAAGTCATTTGAGTTTGATTTAATAATGACTCTTATTGAGGAAAAAATTGTAGAATTTGAATTTATTTTTTACTTTATACTACAATGTAAGATCTGTTATGTTTTCCCAAATATCCCAAATATCATAATTTGATGTTAAATGTCATTGTAAGCTCTTATGAAGTTGGAAAAAAAATATTAAAGTCATTTGTCGCCACCTAATGGCATAATGATGTAACTGGCAAGAAAGTGTCACTGACTAACTGCTAACTGTTAACTGACTAACTGTTGTGTGATTGAACATATTTAAACATTTTTTTTCAATGTGATAATTTCTCTTGTAAAAAGATAATTTTCGTTTTTTTTAATTAAAAGTATTTTCACATTCATTTCACTGTTGTGAATCTCAGCCGTTTTATTACTAGTTGTCACATCAGCAGAGCTTGTGATGGAGCTCTTCACACTGCATCTGAATTAAATGTACAAATGTACTTTGGCAAATCAATTATTACCTCTCTTATTTTCTCTTTTGCATTCTCTCTCTCTCTGTGTGTTACACTGCTGCTTTGTCAATGTCTGAGAAGGTAAAACTCCTATAGATCAGACTAATCAACCAAGTAATTATTCAATTATTCAGTCATTCTACCGTAGACATTTCCTGAGTAACAGGGACTTCAAACTTCTTGTCTGTTTGGATGTGCAGTACACTAGCATGCATTATTAATTTGTTAATGTGTGTATCTTTCAGTTGAAAATGTTCACAGGATACTTGCTACGTTAAACTGACTTTAATTTATCTTTTTTCTGTATAGACTTGTCGAAAAACCGCTTTTGTGAACTCCCTCCAGAAGTGTGTTTGTTTGCGCCGCTGGAGTCTTTAAACCTCTATCACAACTGCATAAAAGTCATTCCAGAGGCCATTATAAACCTACAGATGCTCACCTACCTGAACATCAGGTAACACCCACACTATGATGTCTTTGTATGTTTACATCATCTATTTCTAAGACTGTCTTGACATCTGTCTATTATGCTGTTGTTGATCAAGCTGTTATAAAAAAAGAATGTCTTTTGACCGAAACCACTTTTAAATCGAATTCAGACCCATAGAATCGACAGCAGATGCAATTGTTGTTAAGGTTCTTGAGCAGCAAATCAGCTTATTAGAAGGCTTTCTGTAGGATCATGTGACACTGAATACTAGAGGAATGATGCTGAAAATACAGCTTTGCAATCACATGGATAAATTACATTTTGATATATTACAATAGAAAATAATTACTTTAAATTTGTAGTAGTATGTCACAATATTACAGATTTTTTTTATCAAAAGCCTTGGTGAGGCTGCAGAGACTTCTTTCAATGCATAAAAAGATCTTACCAGCCCCAAACCACTGAACAGTAGTGTATTTTTGTCCAGCAACTGTAAGAACTTAATTTTTTTCAGTTGTTGTTGGGGTTTCTCATTAAAGAAAGTGAGAGATGGTATTAAATAGTATTAAGTGAAGACTATTGAACCTAATCCTTGTGTTTTGATGTTTTCAGTCGAAATCAGCTGTCCGTTCTCCCCAAGTTTCTCTTCATTCTTCCTCTGAAAGTGCTTGTGGTCAGCAACAATAAACTCCTGTCTATTCCTGAGGAGATCGGAAAGGCTAAAGACCTCATGGAACTGGTCAGTATGTGAAAATACACGTGTAATTATTGTATATGATATGTTCGTATATACACAGTACATGTGTTTTCTGTGTTCAGGACATCAGCTGTAATGAGATCCAGGTGCTTCCTGCTCAAATGGGGAAACTACTCGCGCTACGAGAGCTCAACATACGTAGAAACTGGCTACAAGTGTTACCGGATGGTATTAACAGATATATCAACATAAGCATCAATCGGATAGAACTAAAAAAGCTTAGCTTGATATAAATTCACATTCAACACATTCAGTGTTTATGCTAGTTATGCTACTTACTTTGAGATAGGAAGGAATTTCTCACATCTTTTACTTTTCCTCTTTCTTTCTCCTTTACTCTCTCACAGAATTGTCTAATCTGCCGTTGATTAGGTTGGATTTTTCTTGTAATAAGATCACTGAGATTCCCATATCTTACCGCAAACTTAAGCAGTTACAGCACATCGTTCTTGACAACAACCCCATGCAGTCTCCTCCCGCCCAGGTATTTCAGGAGTGTACTCATCTGTTACTGTGTATATGTTCACATATGTGGCACTGAAGCTGAAGACTTGCTTGAGTGTTGTTCCTGTCTGTTGGTAATTTATTTTATGTTGGCGCCATCCAGTGGCTGGTATTGCGAAATACTTAAAATTTCAAGCATATTGATGCAATATTGATAGTATATAATTTTTTTTTTCTGGTCTTACTTGGGGTACCACAATGCCCCCTCAAAAAATAACATAAACAGTTCTGGAAAAAAAAAAAAAAACTATTACAGTGTCCACAATTCCTTTTGCAGAATAACTCTTTTCAACATTTATAATAATAAGAAAACTTTCTTGAGCAGTAAATCAACATATTAGAATGATTTCTGAAGGATCATGTGACGCACATCTATATTTTTGGAGAAATATAATTAAAATGGTTTGGTTCCAAATTTTGAGTAATTTCAATTGTCTTCGATGTTCAAGGACTTTAAGTGAACTTCAAAAGTTTGAATCACATTTCAAGCATAATTCCTGCATTGTGTATAATTTGTGTAAATAAAAAGGCTACTCAACCCCCCCAAAACACAGCGAACTTGTGGTGCTTGGCCTTTTTGCCATCACAGTGGTAAAAATCTGCCATCGTCACAGCCCCAATCAAACCACACTTTTCATTTTCCAGTTTGATAACTAAGGATCCATGGGACCCATCAGACGTAAATCAAATGATTAAATTCTTGTTTCACAGACGGTGTGGTGTGCTGATATGTAGGATCACGTTGTCCTAGTCACAGTGTTATCAAAGCAAAGAACTGTGTCCTGAGAACTCAGATTTAATCTTATGCGCATAATATCCTTCATCTTTTAGAAAATGCGAGCTGTTGAAAAGGGATTGGTCCTTTTTCCTCTTCAACTGTAAAATCTTTTGACAATCACGTAAAAATGCTTATCGTTTTGTTCTGCCTGATAAGTTGATTAAAAAAAACAAAAAAAGCAGATCATGTTTTTCCTGACTATGGCTTGTCTTGCTCAGACACGTAGTTGTGGAGCCCAGCATGTTCTGCCCTTGACTGAAATTCATTTTGGATTTGTTTGGAAAGAGAGAGAGAGTTTTTTAAGAAGAGTTATGTCAATGCTATGTTAGCACATTACAGTAATAAAAAAATAAGGTTATATTATCTTATATTACACAAGCAACTCATTTTCATTAAATGCCTATGAATCCAATCTTACATAAATTTTTGCATTAGACTTAAAGTGATTATTTACATGAGAATGAATATTGACTAAATATAATGTCTGTCTGTCTAATATGAATGTATGTATGTGGTGCATTTAAAAAGGTTTTTGAAAGTCTTTTATGCTCACCAAGGCTGCATTTATTTGATATAAATACAATAAAACAGATACTCTAAATGTTGTTACAATTTAAAATAACATTTGAATGTATTTTAAAATGTAATTTATTCCTGTGATGTCAAAGCTGTATTTTCAGCATCATTACTCCAATATTCATTGTCACATGATCCTTCAGAAATCATTCTAATATGGTGATTTGCTGCTCAAAAACTTTTCTTATCAATGTTGAAAACAGTTGTGAAAATAGAAATTTCAAAAGAAGAGCATTTATTTATTTCAATTTATCAATATTCATGTTTTTCATATATTTATAAAATTTCATGTTTTGTAAAATTCTTGTCTGTTTTAGATACATTTTTCTTCCTTGCTTTCAGATCTGCCTGAAGGGAAAGATCCACATCTTTAAATATTTAAACTTGCAGGCATGTCGCCTGGATAAAAAACCAGACACACTTGACCTGCCTTCTTTGGGAAAGCGCTGCTTACCTCAGCAGCTAACAGACAGGTAACTACAGCAGGGCTTGATGAAAATCAATTGGTTCACTCCGTGCAGAATCAGTATTTTAACATTTCTGTTCTGCTTACCTTCTGTAACATTACAGTTCAGAAAACAGTTTTATTAGAAAAAATACAGATTAATAACGTTATTTTTTAACAATTATTTCCCCCCTATACTTTATACCAGACCTTGAATAGAACTATATTCTAAATAGCTTTATACTAAAGTATAAATAACTCTATACAAACCATTCGTTCAAAAGTCCTTTGGTTCTGCCTTGAATTTGTTTGAGACTATTTTGTTGGTGGAACAATTGCAAAATAACTGGCAAATTGTGTTTAAAATCTTACTCAAATTAATATATTAATTTGATATTCAATATCTATTCAACAATATTACTTTTGCTTACTACTTTTTTGCTTTTCAGTAGATTAAAAAATCAGCTGAATTAGAGATTTTTGTGGGTAAAAGGGTAGGGGACCTGCTCGCATTTTCTGTAGACAAAGCGTGCCTGGAATTCGGGCCGGGTTACTCTCACGTGATCCTGAGACCCTGGCCGGGGGGGCCTTCTGGGACCAGGGGGTGAACCTGCAAGTGCTGCTCCCGGAGTAGGCTAACCCAGTCTTGGCACAGCTCTGTCCAGTACCTGCTCTCTGCACTTATGTAGACAGAACACAATGTTTAGGACCTCAGACCAGCTCTTCGTCTGTTATGGTGGGAAGCTGAAGGGAAAGGCTTTCTCCAAGCCAAGGCTCTCTCACTGGATAGTGGACGCCATTGCTTAGGCATACCAGCAGCAAGGTTGACCGTGCCCCCTTGGTGTGACTGCCCACTCCCCCCGGAGTGTGGCATCCTCTTGGGCTCTAGCGCATGGCTCCTCGCTAACAGACATCTGCAGAGCTGCAGGCTGGACAACACCCAGTGCCATTGTCCTCCAAGAAACGTCTGCATATTGCCGGTCGTTCTCCTTTTATACCCACGCGGTGGGGTGGAGTTGCGCCATGCAAATTCTGCAGGCCCATGGCATTTCCTTGCCATTGGCGTGTTTTATTTCTTTCGATGATGAGAGGCTTTTAAGCGATCCCCATTCATCAACATCCTACATAATGTTTCCTTTCCCTACTCAGGGAACTAGGGTTTCATCCCTAACCGAGACGGCCTAATGTGATGACTTTTAAGTAGTAGCGAAGGCTTGTACATTTCTTTTAAACCTATCAGTGGTAGCTCACAAATCTGGTAGCTCACCAGTTTCACACAGAAGAGGATCTTCGGGACACAACATTTCCGCAATTGGCCAATGACTACTGTATAAAAGTGTTGTATCTTTCAAGTGTTTATTATTTCATTGAATTTATCCTCATCCAACTCTAAGTGTAGTGAAGGGAAATTATGTTGTGTGTCTAATTATCTCTTGCTTTGCATGAATATGTGTTTGTTTGTGTAGTATGGAAGATTTTTATCCCAGTAAAAACCATGGCCCTGACTCCGGTATTGGCAGTGACAATGGGGACAAAAGACTGTCAACTACAGAGGTAAACACACAGACACATTAGTTGTATACATATATAGTTAGTGCTGCAAATGGCTCAAATTGAGTTTTTACTTGATATAATAGAACAAAAATTTGAATTAATTCTGCCTGACAATCAAAACAGTAGACAGAGGCTCTGTTTACACCTGGTATTAGGATGTTTTGGTCGATCGGATCACAAGTGTAAGACTCTAAAACAGGCGTAAAGGGGGTCTAAAACTTTTCAGCTTTTCCATTTTCAACCACTTCCAGACGTAGTCAAAAACGCATTAGACCAGATTGATTTCTTGGTGTATTCATTACTTCAATGAGCTCATTGTTTCTGCCTTAAATGATTACATTGTTTAAATGGATACATTTTTATCTAACTGTAAATTTGTATATGTACATTTCTGAAATACATAACTTAGACAAAACAGATCACTCTAAATTGTAATTCTAACTCATGCATTTTTTGAAAAGCTGCTTTGAAACGATGCGTATTGTGAAAAGTGCTATACAAATATGCTATACTAATAAATGTAAATTGAATTGAATTGGTGTAAACGTTCCTGTGGTCGAATGTGTTTCGCACAGTGACAAAAGGCCACCTGTTCTCCGCCTACTGACCTTAGCACAATGTTCTCTCACCATTCTTAATTTCCAACACGCGTTCAGTTGATCTTGAGCATATCAGAGCAGAACCGTTCAGCGTATGATTTGCCGTCATCTCCATCCACGTTCATATGTAAATCGCGCAAGCTTATTTTGTTCATTAGATTAAAAGATCTGAAAAACCCATACGTTTACCCACCCATAGACCCCTCCCTTGAAGAAATCAGGACAGAAGTGGTTGAAAGTGGACAAAAGAGACAGATTAAAATAACAGGTCTAAACGGGTATGTCTCTCAATCTTCTACTTGTGATCTGATCAACCAAATCACATCTTAATACCAGTTACAGGGCCGGAGGTGGGGTGAGTTAAGATCATAATTAGGTGGGCTGTGCACACCTGTGAAACTTGACCTGATCTGGATATTCAAGAAAGACGATCTAAAACAAGTAGCAAAATAGAGTAAATACAAAGACTATAAAATAACATAAAACGCTAATAACGCTTATAAAAATATAAAAAATATTTCCCTTGTATTGTTTTTTTTTTCTTCTCTCACTCCTGTTCTGTATGTCATTCCCCAGCCATCTGATGATGATACAATGAGTCTCCACTCTCAAGTTTCTGAGAGCGCACGGGCTGACCCACATATACTTCTCACAAAGCTGGACTCAAACAAAGGTGTGCTTTCAGCATTAGTAATATTGGGCATAGGTTATAATTCACAATTGTGTATTTGGTTATTTCTTTGATAGTGATCAATCCAGGATTATGTGTATTGTGTTACATTAGATATTCCGGTTTGCTGTCTCCTTTGTTACTTGGAAACTTGGATTTGTTCGTTCCATAAGACACCATAGTAATGATGACAAGATGAGAGACAGGATTCTACAAAATACATTAACATTGTTATATCCATTACCATGCTAAACTATTCCTAGAGTTGTTAAATTTACATAATTTATTAAATTGACATAATTTGATGCTTAATTAAAGTTAAGCTTTAGAAATATATACAATTTTAAATAAATTAAATTTTATTCAGCATTAAAGTTGATCAATAATAAGAAATGTTTCTTGAGCACCAAATTGGCATATCAGAATGATTTCTGAAGGATCATGTGACACTGAAGTAATTTCACCTTTGCCAACACAGGAATACATTATTTAAAAAAAAAAAATTCAAACAGTTACTTTAAATTGCAGTATCATTTCAGTTTGATCAAATAAATGCAGCATTGGTGAGCATAAGAGCCTTCTTTAAAAAACAATAGAAAATCTTACCGACCACAAATGATTGAACAGGAGTGTACATGTCAGACAATTTCAAAATCAGTGCATCCCTAAAAGTGAGTGAATTCAGACTCTTGATATCTCACTAGATATTTCTGCACTTTGTGTCCAAATCACACACCAGAAGTGATTTTCAAAATATTTTTCAAAATGTGATTTTCATATTTCAAAATGCCTATTTATGAGGTAAGGTTTTTTTTTTTTTGCTGTGCAACCAACTGAATTAGAAACCGATTATTTGTGTCCTGTTATCCTGCAAAGCCTTTAGTGAGCCATAAAACATTTGTGCACAGTTTTCAGACATCTAATTCACCTGTTGCGTGCAGACACTTCCTGTTCTTTCTGGCATTAAATAGTGTTATAAAAGCCAGTAATTGTTAGTAATTAAATGAACAACTCCATGAATTTACTTCTTTATTCAGAAAGGCTTGATATGTCATATATTTCTGTAATTATGTTGTCTGTTCACTTATGATTGTCATCACTACTTAAGTCATGACGGTAACACTTTACAAGAAGGTTCATTAGTTAACAATAGTAACTAATCATGAACTAACCATGAGCAATACATTTGTAACAGTATTTGTTAATCTTTGTTGATGTTAGTTAATAAAAATAAAGCTGTTCATTGTTTGTTCATGTTAGTTCACAGCATATTAACTAATGTTAACAAGATTTTAATAAAGTATTATTAAATATTGAAATTAACGTTTACAAAGATTAATAAATGCTGTATAAGCGCTGTACATCATTAGTTCATTCTAACTAATGTAGTTAACTAATGTTAACTAATGAACCTTAGTGTAAAGTGTTACCGTCATGACATACTAATATGCAAAATCCCATTCCCTAGAAGACATAACATAATGAACAAGCTTTTGCATTGCATACCAGAACATTTTTTTTTCTGTTGTGCATTGAAGATATAAAACATAATTTCTGTTTGTTGACTTTTGATTGACACCACTACATATTTTTACAGTCATGACTGACTGACATGCAAACCCACGCCTTAGAAACATCACAAAAAAAAAAAAAGACAAATAAAGTCTCTTAGTGAGAAGTAGCTTGTCATCCGGTATGTAGTTGGCAATTACAGTATAAGTTTACAGGAATGAAAGTGTCTCACCTTAGTGTTCTCATGTCAATTATCTGCAGATCAGGAACCATATGACTTTATTGACCCAAATCCAGATGAAGAGGCTTCTCTGTCTGAGGGAGATCTACAGCACAATGCACCCTATGTTTCGTGTATAAAGGTATGCTTAAACATTCACACAGATCCATACTCCTGTGTACTTGCTTTTTAAAATCCGTATCTGATAAGTAAAGACACCACATGCATGTACATGTGTACATAAACACACTCTGTACAGCACACAATATAAAAGAGCTTCCCCTCTCATCCTCAGGAGTTGGAGCGGGTTCTGAAAACACACCAAAGCAAAGACAAAGAGAACTGGAAAGAAGAGTCTGGGTAAGTCTGACTGGTTTTATGGGAGATATTCTATAGGGAACATTCCTATACTTTTGTTTTCTGCACAGATTTAGATTACAGTACATCCATTATGATAAAAGTTGCCTTTGCTACACTTCCTGACTGTAAAAAGTGTGTGTATTCAAGGACATTCAACCCATTTATGGAATATAGCTGTGGTCATAAACAGCACTACTAGAGGCATGAAAAGAATCGTTCCAAATTTTGGGGTTGGTAAGATTTGTTCAATGTTTTTGAAAGAAGAAACAATAATGTTTTGAAATATTACTTCAATTTAAAATAATTATTTTCTATTTTAATATGTTTTTAAAAAGTAATTTATTTAATGTGGTGATTGTTACCAGACAAATGAAACCTGAAAAGGCTGCAATTTAAATACAAATCAAAAGAGGGAAATAATGACAAACACCTGTGATAAAAAAGTAATCACCATGACGACTAAAGAGTGGTGGGAAACTGAACTAAGGAACACAGAGTAAATTGGAAAATCAAAGTAAAAAATTAGCATGCATTTAACAGCGATTTCAATACCTGCATATTGATCGCGTCTCCCTATTGCCTGCAAACGCAAAATCCATCTCATATTTTTATCCAATACCATGTCCCTTTAGGGGCTCCATAGAATGTGTAATTTCCTCTGTAAACTAATATTCAGCTTTGGGCACATCCCTAATCCCTAATGCTTAATAAAAGTATTAATTTCTTTTAAAACCCTCAAACTTTTGAACAGTAGTGTGTAAGCATAAATAACATGCTGACACGTGTTCTAGTTTGAGGTCCAAGCTGCTGACACAAAGGTCAATAGTTTGGGTTGATGCATGAATAGAGCTTCAAGAAGACTTCCTGTGTGAATGTGAGCTGATGTGATGTGCTGTGTAGTATTTCACACCGGATGAAGCCTCTTTAGGAGCAAAAAGTTTAACCATATTGAAATTATTAACAAGACATGAAAACTCTTGAAACTGCTCAACGATAGATTTAAAAAAAAAATTTTTTTATTTGGACTGTTCCAAACAAAGTGTGTAACCTTTTACACAGAGTGCATTTTTGTTTAAACAGTGAAGTGGAATGACCAAAAAACGCAAAGTCTAGACATGTTTGAACTGTGTTTTTAGAAGGCTTGATAAAAACACAGTCAATCATTCAAACATGTATGTCTACACGTATTTACTAAGAAAACAAAGGCAGCGCAGTGGAATGCAAAAATGTGTTCTGTGTGAACATAAGCTTAGTCAAACATAAGCTTAAATGCCACTCAGGTTTTGCATTGTGGCTTTAGTATTTTACATGAATTTCTGTTCCATGCAGCTGTGCGCTTTGTCACTGAAGAAGGTTTTGATGTGGTATCTAGAGCTGATTATTTCTATAAATACATCTGATACAGTGTGCGTCACAGAAAAGGAAGGACAGGAAAAGTGACAGGCATGCATGTTTTGTACAAACAAGTTACTCAATTTTTCCCCATTATTTTCCTTTTCACTAGATTACTTAGAACAGGTGTGGCACATTTTCCCTGAATTACATCACCTTGTCTTTCATAGTCAACAAACCACCATTGTTTCACAACGTAATCTGACATGACATGACATGATATTATATCTTAATATAGTTTTTTGTTGTTGTCAAAAATGTCAGTAGCCAGTGCCAACATAAGTTACATTTCTTTTCTTCAGTAGCTACTATCACAGGTTTGATTCTTTGTCTGAAACTTAACGGTCAAATAGGGCTGAAAGGTAAGAGAGTCTTTAGGGCGGCTTGTGTAATCACTGTTTTTACACTTGGGATACTTAAATGCTTCACTCCTCAATTAGCAGTTTTCCCCATGTAATTGGGACTAATTTATGTGCTGTACATAGACAAAAAACTCTCACAACCCTGTCGGGTTCTGCTGTTGTGCGCAGTTGCTCTCCACCAACTGCACTCATCAAAAGCATGATGGGGAAACAACTTGCTGACGACACATTGGTTTAAACAACCGTGATGTATTGTTCTCTTTTTAAATGTTTGATTTTAACTCCGTTATAACTCCGTAGGTTATGTGTGAATAAACTCCCCACTTTTAGTTCCCCACTGCCTATTAGCTACGCAATACCAAGTGTCCGTTCTCGAAAGGGAACTACATATTTTCCTTTATGCACCTGAAATGCTTTTATTTAATGGCAATTAGTATGATATTGACAATGGTAATAGTTTAAAAGTTTTTAAATTTTTATTTCTAATCATAATTTGATGACATGAACTGTATTTATATCTCAGGAAAGAGTAATAGTAGGCTAATTGTGGAAAAATAATAAATGGAGCAAAAATCTCCAAACTGTGCAGCAGGATTGTGACAGTGTGAATTACCAATCTTTTCTTATATTGACAGTTGTTTGTTTCATGTGGGTTTTTTTTTCCATGGGTATTTTTGTCACCTTTGTTACAAGCTCTTACCTTGGAATTCTAGAGAAGTTAACAAAGGGAGGAAGTAATGCAGTTTTATGTAGATGTCAGGAAAATTCCCTTGCAATCTGGTGAATTGAGTTCAGAACCAAAAAAAAAAAAAGAAGTTCCAGGGTTATGGCACACCTCACACATAGTTTAGATACGGTCTTGATCTCATCTCATTTAGATTCAGACAACTGATATCTGGGTAATTATGGGTGGAGCCAGAGGATGGAGGATTATTTCATATTTTATGACTGTCTAATTCATCACATTAAAGGGAAAATCGCAGATCGATCTGCAAATCGCCATCAAAAATTTGTTTCTGCAGAGAATCACCTACGGCACCTTTTTAAGTCCATTTCTTAGTTAATTATTTATTCATTGAGCAATTATTATACATTTTGGTTTAGATAAGTGTCAAAATAATAAATGAGGGAAAATTCACAAAACATCTGGATACTTTTCTCAGCAATACACTAAAATAAATACAATATCGCAGCTGCATCTATTGGCATGTAATAATGACGCACACTCCCATACATCAAAACTTGTTCATGACTGCCTGTGCCAACCTTTTATGACATAAGTCACAATTTACGTATCTGATTTGTTTTACCTTGGTAATCCAGAAGAATTATTTACTGTACATCCATATTGTGGAAAGATTCCGGATTCCTAATATAATGGGTGGAGCCAGAGAGTGGAGGTTTATTTGCATTTTATTTATTTTTTGCAGTGCAGCCACACTAACTGTTGGTCAACAATAATCAACTAATTTAATTATATATTAGCACTATTCGGATACACTTTGCTAAAAAATTTATATAAATGTCAAAATGATTAAGGAAGGGAAAAATGGAACATTCACAGGAGTTTTTATACCTTTCATGTGGCGGAGTCTCCATTTTTTTTTTCCAGAGAATTCCCAGATTCTGTAGAATCCAAAGGTCCAACAGAAACTAAAATACTTGAGTCATCGGGTAAATTCCGAGTTACTAGCCATACTTGCGGTTATGTGGTGTTCCTGTGATGTATCCACTTGAGTAGCTGTTTGTGCTGTTGGGAATGCTGTTTTATAGGCTTTTACATTGGTGGATGAGAGGAACTTCTTATATGGTAAAACAAAAAGGGTGGTGCCAAACCATGGATTAAATGTGGTTTGTGATTTTTATATATATATATATATATATATATATATATATATATATATATATATTTGGATGGCCTCAGCAGAACCTTTTCAATCAATTATTTACTTTTCTTCCCCAAAAAGCTTTTATTTCTATTAATTTGCCATATAAATCTATTAATTTACCATGCTAAGTTCGCAACTCAAATAATTTATATCACTGCTAAACATACATTACAGAAAATTATTACCAATGCAAAATTGTTCTAAAATGATGAAAAAATACATTCATTTTCAGAGAGCATTCAAAATTTTAAATTATCTGTCATGGAGGATGGAGTTATGTCTGTAGTTGTTATGTCTGTCTTTCAAGTCGTTCCAAACACACAAACTCACACAGAAAATTGTGCCTTGTTGATGGGAGATGCTTGACAAAACTAGCTAAAAAAAAAGCCTTCCAGCCTTCTGTCACTTGTAACAAAAACACCTTGTAATTTGCTCAGTTAATTGAAATGAGATTTGCTTTTGATGTCTCTCACTGGCTGTAAAGTTGTAATAACATGGTTGTATAAGTACATGCCATGTTATCCATAATAACATGGCACATGAAAGAGCAAGGTAGCAGAGATAAATGTACTACAAACTACCCAAAAGTATGTGGACACCTCCATTCTAATTACCAGGTTTGGCTATTCCATTAGTTACAGTGAAAAATAATGTCTTGTCATATAATACAAGGACTAGAATTGTGCAGCTTTGTTGCTGCAGTTTTGGGAAGCTCCTTTTTCTGTTCCATGATCACTTAATCACTTCAACTTAATTTTGAATAACAACTGTGTAAGGATTTGTTTTTAACGGTTTGATGTAAATTGTGTACAGTTTAAGAATTCAGCAATAACCTCCTTTTGTCTCTTTCTTTTTTTTGTCTTTCTCTCTCATCTACTTCAGCTCAGAGAAAGAGCAGTTAGTTGAAGAGGAGGAGGATGACTTGAAGGAAGTGTTGGATCTGAGGAAGATTGCAGTACAGCTGCTACAACAAGAGCAACAGAACAGGTGATCATTCTTTCATGCTACTTTAAATCACACATGGTCATGCAACCTTCAGAGCCCATCAAACACATATACAGTAAGTCCCTCTGACTCCATGTAATATTAGGGCTGTCAATCGATTGAAAAAATCAAAACAAAGACTTGCACTGACTACACATTATAAAATATATTTATATAAAGGGGCTGTTCTAGGGTTATTGTATATTTGGGGCTTAGACTAGGTGTATTTGGCACCATTAGCATTAAACATTGGAATATTATATACTTTACAAATAAATGTTGACGTTTTACAATTCCAAGTTATAATTTTAAAAAAGTAAATCTATCCCCAGAGATACAACTGAAAAATCCCGCAAACTGTCTTTACCTCAAAAAAATTATTCAAAACACTGAAGTTAAAAAAATTATAAAGATATTTGTCCTTTTAGGCTTCCTATAGTCAGCTGTATGTTGTATAAGGTAACAGTAGACACTCATTTGAACTTTTGTAAATGAGTTAGCAGATGGTTTAAATGATTGCTTCAAAGATTAATATAGTTCCTTAATTTACCAAAGTTTGTCGCATCATGTCGTAAGAAAGGTTTTGCAAGAACTGTAAATTTGCAGACTTGTGTATAATCTACTTTGTTATCAGAGTTATGTCTGGAAATTATTCAGTGCTGGATTACAGGCGTGAATGCAACTCTAACCTAAAAGCTAAAAAATCTTCTAGGGGTGTCAAACTCAGTTCCTGGAGGGCCACAGCCCTAGAGAGTTCAGTTCCAACCTTGCTTCAACACACATACTTGTAGTTTTCAAATAAGCCTGAAGGATTTGCTGGAATAGGTGTGTTTAACTAGGATTAAAGCTAAAATCTACATGGCTGTGGGTTTTGCACCACTGAACTACTCTATTTTCTTCAGGGTTGTCTGCAGAACTAAAGGCTCCCCAGTCATTTAAATGAGTGCTCTTTGTCACAAAATAAATTAGTCGAATTCTATGCATTAAAGGCAAATTTAAAATTTGGCTTTGAACTAAATTTTCACATCTAGCACAGCCAGTAAAGGTATGCCAGGGGTCTCCAACCCCAATCAAACCAGAGGTGTAAAGATTACCTGAAACTCGGTTCCTGGAGGGCCACAGCCCTACAGAGTTCAGTTCCAACCCTGCTTCAACACACATACTTGTAGTTTTCAAATAAGCCTGAAGGATTTGCTGGAACCATACATTTTCAATGAGTAAAGACGCCTTACAGCAAAAATTATTTTATTACAGGTTACAAGTCACCAATTCTCATACGACTTGATTAAAAGCTTTACCCCCAGTTTCTCAGACAAGGCTTAGGCTGTGTGTCCACCAAAGCATTTTTCCACGTGCCTGGCGTATGTTTTCAATGGGAGCGCCGCGTTTTTTTAAATGCCATGAGCGTAACAAGGCGCTGAGTGTTTTTTTTTTCACGCTGAAGCACCGAGCGCCTGGCGTTTTTTACTGGTCGCCGAGAGTTGAAAAATGTTCAACTTTGGATAAAACGCAGCGCTCATCACTGTCACTTTTTACCCAGCCGTCCAATCACAGTGAAGGAGGGGCGGGACTAATACCGCACTGACCAACTGTCACAACATTCTTTCTGTACATCTACATCAGCCAACAGAGCTAAACGAGAAAAATGGATGAAAAATAAATTTTTGGTATAAAACAAATAATCTGCGAAATCAGTTACAAATAAACTGTGCTGCGGATATTCTGTATCACAGCAACGATACGTCTCAATGGAAAAAAACGCTGCACTGACAAAACGCTCTCAAGCGCCCAAAGCACGGCGTCTTCAGCAGAGCGGCTACTTTAATGCCCTAATTGAACTGAACCCTAGTCCTGGCTTAATCTAAGCATTGTCTGATTCTGATTTTAACAGTATAGTAGGCCTACTTAAAGCTACAGTCCGCAGTTTTCCCTCTTTGTCTCTGTTTGTCTTCCTCTATCTATGTTCGAAATCTGCAGTTTCAGTCATTCGCAGAATTATCAACTTTACGTGAGTTCTACTTCGACACCCTTGACACAACACAACGTGGATGAACACAATGTTTGAGAAGTCTGTGAGGCTGTCAGCAACCGCGCCGATGTGGATACTAGCATTCAGAATCATAGATTATTCTTTTTTGAAAGTATAAGCAACACAATAATTTTCACCAGAAAATGTCATCTGAACAAGTGAACATCCACTTTTGTTCTGGTTTCGCGCTGATTAAATATAAAAATCGCTTGTATCTCGCAAAACCATGCAAATGATATTTTGTTCTCAAATAGTTAATATTAACAACGTCAGCATTGCGTGACTATATTTAATGTCCTAAGAAACATACCAGTGAAAAATAAGAAACAGTTGATTTGTGAGGAGAGCAATCACGTTTATTTTCGCAAAATCAAAATATAACCGTCTTTTCCGAATAAAAGAGCAATAAAATAATATAAAGTTAAAATAAATAGTGAAAGCCTATTACAAGCAATGGACGTGCTGGTTTGGGCCTCATCAGCAGCTTCAGGCATGGTCTCATATATGAAACACCTGCGATTCACAACTACCTGCTAATATACTCGCATTCACGAAGAGTTGCTTTGTTGACAAGTTAGGGTGAGTCAGGGCAAAACGTACAAGATTTTGTAGCAGAAATAAACTGCTGTAGAAAAAGTTAGGTACCATGCAAAATGTAACAAGTACATTATTCATCACAAATGTACTGGAGAAAAGAGTATACTTATTCAAAAATGTAGTAGAGTAACTCCGGAAACTATAGACCATTTCACAAGATGTAAACAACAGCTTCCACTTTTGAAACACTTCCTGTTTCAGTTTGTAACTGTTTTCTTTATTTCACATGTAAAGAAAACATCTTAAAGATGTTTGTTTAACTTTTTGATTCAGTTTTATATGTTCTGTTGGTTGTATTTTATCCCAGCTTTTATGTAGTGTTAAAAAACTGAAACAGGAAGTGCTTCTGGACCAGTGTTGTTTACATCTTGTGAAACGGTCTATAAAGTAGCCAAAAAGGTAAATGCACCTGAAGCAGCTTATCAAGGTGTTCATGGTTACTTGAAAATTACAGGCAGTGGTGGAACTGAGGTCTGCTGGAGACATATGAGTTATGCTTTTATAATTTGTATTATTGAAATGAATTCTACTAAATGAAAACTGTAAATTGTCATCCCAATATAATGTAGACATATCTTTTAACATACGCTACTGCTCTGTTTTGTATTCACCTTTTCTTTCTATTGAACCTCCTCCTAATACCTCCTATGACTGCTCTTTTTCATTTTAATTTATGTCTATGAGAGATTCAAAGATGAAAGCAAGATTGACAGTTCCCATTCAAAACTATCATCCATGCATGCTGCATCTGAAGGAAAGAACGGCTGTCAGATGCATTGAATTAATTCAATCAGACACACTATTTACTAACAAATGAACCATATTCCTCCCCCTCTTTCTCCTTCCTTCTCCTTCTCCATCCCTTCCATTTCCACCTAATCCTGGGATCTGATCGATACACACATGACGTTTGACTCTCAGGAGGCGGTCCCTAATTTGTAGGGCAGAGAGTCTAATTCACCGTAGAAGAGCAGCGGGGAGAGCTCACAGGTAGAAGGAGAGCTGTGTGTGTTTATCTGTGTGTTTATTTCAAATAGTGGATATACTGTGTTATACTGTATCTGATATGGGTGTATGACGCATGTCCAGTACATCTGGTGTCTGCGTGTTGTGTGTTAGTATGTATTTACGTGCATGCCCTGGCTTAATGATGTCAAAGTCAAGTGTTGCAATCTCAAGTGTTGTAAATGTTTCAAAATAGTTTCCCACGTTCTAATATTGTTGATGTGCAGATGTGGAAACACACTTCTTTTGAATTTGTTGGTTGATTTCACAAAAGAAATTGCATGCAGTTTTGATCGTAAGCCAATGTGCTTTATGGATCATTGGGCAGACATCATGAATTGAGAATGCTCTGAAGTGCGTCTAACCTAGAAAATCATCCAATCAATAATTTTTATTTGTTTTTCAAATCCCATCTTTTCCACTGATTGTATTGACAAATTGTTTTACGCTACATATGTATCACATCTTAAATAATGAAAAATGAGCCGAAATTCAATGAAATTCAATTTAAACTAAGGTGGTTTACCAAAAATCTGTTTTTGTCACCTGTGAATGTGGTTTCAGATTCCAGAATTGTTTTCTTTTTTTCTTTTCAGTTCAGAGTACAAAAACGCAATCTTTTGCATGTTTTGAACTTGTGCAATAATAGGGGCTCTCGCACTAGTTCTAGAAACTTAAGGAGCTTTTACACTGGAAGAGCCTATTCATAGTTCCTAGATCTATTGGCAGAAGTTCCCAGTTTCTGCGCGTTCACGCCGTAGAATCTAGGAACGAGTTTAGTTCTAGGAACTCCTTTTGGAGAAGCTAATTTAGCTTCAACTTCAGAGTAGGGTCTAAACCAGCACTGTAGTCAACTATCCCTGACGTTAGTGTGTGCTGATTGGCCAAATGCAGGCGAAACACCAGCACCCACCATTCAAGCTTTGTTAACACTCAGATCAGTGTTGTAGTCGAGACCACCTCACTTGAGTCCGAGTCGACACCGAGACCAGAGAGAGTCGAGTCCGAGTCAAGACCGAGTCCATAGAGAGTCGAGTCCGAGACCAGAGACGGTCGAGTCCGAGTCGAGACCGAGACCAGTGAGGGTTGATTACCTAATTTACTTTTATTTTATTTTTTTTTTACTTAATTTACTAAGAGTTTTAAAAATATGATCAGTTTAGGGTAAAAAGGCCACATGGTGGTGTTAAAAGTAATTTTATTACAATTTGTCATGCGCAGTTGCGCACTAGAAAATCACCAATCACTGGGCGTGTCAATCAATTTAAAGAAATATTTTATTAACATACATTAATAATAATGAAAAATATTTTTAATTGAACTCGAGTGGACTCGGGAATAATTCGGAGTCCTAAAAAAAAAAATGTTCGAGTACGAGTCAATTCCGAGTCCAAATGCACACGAGTCCATGACAAGACCAAGACCATTAAAATATGGTCTCGAGACCGAGTCCGAGACGAGTCCGAGTCTCGAGTACTACAACACTGACTCAGATTATAGCCTATATATTTAATCCAGAAACGAACTATACAACCCCTCTACCTTTACGCTGTGGAGAAAATCCAAATGCTACTTTGAGGGGACCAAGCAAAACATAATTATGTATTTCTGCTCAGCTAGCGACACTGGACATCAACCACACAGCATACGCTAATACCTTTTCATCACTGCCCACATTATATGTTTAACTATGAAGGTAATAGAATGCCATAAAGAATCGCATGCTTTTTTCCACACTTACACTTTTGGAACGTGTTTTTTTTTTTTTTTTTTTTCGCACAAATACGGCCAAAAGCACTGCAAGCCTGTGAAGAGTAATTTGCCAACGAAAACAACAGTCAGGAACTGCAAAATAGATTGATCGCATAAAATGAAACTTTGTGTAAAAAAGAAACTGTTGTAAATGTCTAACTGACGTCAAGTCTAAGTTTGTCAAGGATGTGGAGCTCACTGCATCTCGAAAACAGCACGTTGATTTTGATCCTCGTTTTAGTTATTTTTTCCCAAAGTCTGGTTTGCCACGGTCCATAATGTTTGAACGAAACAACAACAGCGTGCAGCTAGACATCACGCACTACGCAGTTGTCCATGTCGGTTACCATGGTTACTATGGCAGAACGAGACCCGCAGTGACAGTTGCTGTCAGACTCTAAAATGGAGAGTGTCTGGAGTGACGCAAGGAGCCTTGCAACAGAACGGTCTTCCCCACCTTCACCTGAAGTGGAGGAGGATGAATTGTCTGTGGACACAGGGCCATATCAATTAGAGCCGCTGGCTCAAACTGCGGTCTTAACTCCCGCATCGTGACCGGAATCTGATGAGTTTTGTCGAGTTGATGTCAATACCGCACATTCTCTGTAGGCATATATTCATATTGATATTTTGCTGCTATGTGAAAAAATCCAGCAAAATGCGTCGGCGCATTTGTCGACCCCAGAGGATTAACTTTAGCCTAACCATAAATTGTGATTAAAATATACATGCACATCAAAACGCCCCTGCGGAGGTGGAGTCCATGCAGGAGGAGCAGTGTTTGGCACTGCGTTGCTTTTCAGCGTGAGCTGTGTCGAGCACTGTTCTAAATAATACAGATAAATCTATGCTAACTTGAAGCTATCCTAACTGTACTATGCTATTAACTAACTAACTAGGCTACACAAAATAATCAAACTATATAATAACTGTATAAATGCTATGCTAAATAGATGCTAAAATACTCTATCCTGATCGTTTTCAATACTTGTAATTCCAACTCTTGACTCGCAGTGGTTTTGACGGAACAAGATGGTTTTTATATAGAGTGCCGAAGTGATGACGTCACTTTGTAGGACAACTCGGAAGCTAGCGGCGCATGGGTTCCCTCGGTCGAAAAACTCTGCATTTTCCCCGTAGACTTTTGAAAAATCTCAAAAAAAAGGTCTGTGTTTAACAAAGAGTTGTGACTGTTAAACGTTTTGTCTTTCAAGATAATCTTTACAAGTTAATCCAAAATGTATACATTTTGAAGCCTATATATAGATTTAAAAAAACACAAGCAGGTTATAACTGTGTGTTCTATGTCATAGATCAAAACGTGAAAATATTTAGAGGCTCTGTTCACCACAGACCTTATTTCAGGCGATTTAGCAAAAACCCATTCAAAAATCCCATAGGCTTTAGAGCGAGGGAACCGGGTGTGCTAAAATGCTAACTTACTTCCACGTTTTGGCCTACAGAGTGACGTCGTAACTTCAGCACTCTATTGAAAGGGCGTGGTGAGCTCATACCAAGGGAGTGGTGAGCTGAATCTGCTTACGTCGCCTGCAACCGCTTACATCAAGTACCATCACAAACATCCAATAGGAAAATTCAACTGCAGTAGCCACCGTTCAAACTGAATAGGGCCGTACTCAGAAGTTTTTACCCCATATATTGTAGAAATACAATTAATTAAATTATTTTTAACTAATTAAATTAAATCAATTAATTAAAATTCTTTATACCCAAATGTCAATAAAGTTACTTGAATCAATGATCAGCACTAATAAAGCCCCATTCTTACACATCATTAACTAAAAGTTGGTTTAGGGTTTAGGTACCCCGCTGTGCACCATTAGGCTGACTATATATGAGTTAGTTTGACCGTTGTGACCCAGGTCTATAACAATTGCCTTTTTCATGGGGAGGAATTGTTTATGTCAGGTTTGCTGTCAGGCATGTGTTATTTTTTTATTTTTTTGTACAAAGATACATTTGTTAAACACCAATACAGATGCAGGAAAAACAAAAGTCTATATTCATTCTCATACTGTGACACCAGGATTAAAAAAATGTTCTGCTCCATTTGAAGTGTCAAAAGACAGAATTGTTGTTCTGTTATTGCAGGTTTCTCAGCCACTCAGGGAGCAGCACCAAACAGAGATCCCCATCTCAGACTGTCAGAAGGTATTCTAACTCCTACACACATTCTGGTTTCTTAAAAAAAACCTACTTTATTCACCTTTATTTTCCAATGCTCAAGTAAGCTATTTCCTGTGAATGCGGGTTGTCGGATACTTTAACCGCTTTAGGTAAGCAACCAGAAGAATAAAAAAAGCACAGTAAAATCTGTTTATTTATGATTATATTATTAAATTAAAATAATACTATAATAAATAGTATAATGGGACTTTTTAGATAGCTAAGACCCCATAAAACTTAAAACTTTAATAAAATTGTAAAAAAAAAAATATCATTACATTTGCGTCTTTATTAGCAGATAATGTATGGTTAATGTACATTAGAAATGTCATGACACTTCATATATTTTCATTAAAACTTTCCAATAAGCTCCCATATGTTGACCATTAGTTAATGCATAAGGTATCATGAAATAACTGAACAATATTTTTACAGCATTTATTGATCATGGTAAATTCAAATTTATAAATGCTATTTTTTTTCACTACAAATTAAAGTTAGGTAATGGTAGTAATACTGAAGTATAAATTAATATTACCCAGATTAATAAATAGTGTAAAAATATTGTCAGTTAAACTAATGTTAACATGCTACATATTGTAAAGTGGGTAACATTCACCAATGCATTAGTTTTCATGAATTAACTGCTAAACATTTGACTGCATTTATTCAATTTAATATCAATTAATAAACTGTTGTTCATAGTTAATTTGTGTTTATTGATATATAGAAGTTAACATGCACCTGAAATGGAACCTCATTTTAAGATGTTGTTCTTATGTGTTACCTTGTTTTTATTCTGTCTGCTAATGATTTAGAATGATATTATGAAGTGTTACTCATTGTACCAAACTATTCAGTATTCATAGAAACAAAGCCTTGCATTTGCGCATTAATTTTATACCGTGAGCATTTGTAGGGTGGAGAATCCAGTTCAGAGTTCAATCTCTGAGCTCTTTGTTGATTGTGGAAACACCCTTGAAATAAAAAAAAGAGAACTGAGAGGGAGGTGATAACAGGGTATAGAAACTATTGATTTGACGGTTGAACAGGTAGAGACATGAATATATACACCTGGAATAGTTATCCAGTTGAAGAAACAACAGCAGAATTGTTATTTCTTGATCCACAGCCAGGGTCGTTTACCTGACAAGTTTCCGAAACATGAAGCTCAGTCCTAATGATCTGTTAAGTGACGCTCTCATACTACACAGTATTGTTGGCAGCGCTTTGACCCATGGTACTCCTTCCTGATGCATTTTGCTTAGCCTGGCTTTAATTGTTTAGGTCGTTTGCACTTTCAACCTGTCCTGATGCTTGTGGCCTGTATGGCCAGTGAAGATTCCACTTAATCTTCAACATTTTAGACACTTTCTTGACTACCTGTCCTGTGAAGTGTGTACCTTGATTTGAGGCAATGCAATCTGGTAATCCCCATCTGGAAATGAAATCAGCGACAATACATTTAGCATTTATGTGCATCTGTAGCACATCCTGTTGGATAAGCTTCTATCCATCCTGAGAACTTGTCTATTACTACCAAAACGTCAGCTTTTTCCTTAACTGTCCGTTCACACCAGATGCGAATAGCGCGGCAAATTTGTGTGTACCGCGTGTAGTTATACGCTTGAACACTTTGAATCCATTCGCGCGTTCCGTTGGTCTCCATCTTTTTACAAGACAAGAACAGTGGCGTATGGATCATCGTCGCCGTATTTGTGTCCACCGGACCCTTTGGAGGCGAACCCAGTTTGGCGAGTTTCACCATTTGCTGCAGGAGCTGCGCCTGGATGACGGCCACTTTCAGCGGTACTTCTGCCTCTCCCGCGGCCAGTTTGATTTTCTTTTTGATTAAATTTTTTTTTTTTGATGATAATTGAATCCACTTCAATCCACACCCGACATTCTTGGTTTGCTTCTTATTTATTAAATCGGGGCAATTGTTTGATTAAACATTGATTAAAATTAAGATATAATTTATACAAAATGAAATAAATTCAATTTGAACTATTTCTGAAGTGATTATATTTTAAAGAACACTGCTTTTTTAAAGAACACTGCTTGAACACTGCTAAGGAATTAGAAATGGTATACCTTTAGTGAAGTTATACCTTGAGAGTATTCGTAGCGCGCTAAGAGACAACATTATCGGGAAACGCAGCCCAAGACTCTGCGATTCGGTAGCGGCCAGATTAATCCATGGTTGCTCCTTTGTCCATGCTTCATATAGAGCAGGGGTGTCAAACTTATAAATCTGCAAAAAAAAAATTATGACCTTCATTTTCATTCTCGGAGGAAACAACAGATGGCAGCACTGAGCTTCAGGGTCTGTAAGTGGCATTTATTTCTATCGTTATTCCGCTTTTCTGTTGGCCCTGGCACCCTTATCAGCAAAATGTCTTTGTCAAAAAAGAGAAAAGTGGACACGAGTGTCGGATTTTTCAAGAAAAATGGACCTCTTCCTATATGTTCACTGAGGTGAATGGGAAACCCGTGTGCAAGCAGCAGGTTTCGGTGCTTAAGGAATATAAGGTGCTTAAGGTGCCAAAATACAACAGCTTGCACGGAGAACTGAGAAGACATATAACTTCAATGGGGCATGTTCTAAACCTGCTTTTACCCTCTTAAAATCCTTGATTTGTCATTACGAGTGCACAGCCATGTGAGTCGTGTTATTATGAGTGACCACGTTCAATCTGACTGCAGTAGATGTGAAAGATATGAATAAAAATGATGTTAATTCAGCCAGCTCACATACCTCTATTTGCTTCCTGTTTTCAGTCGAAGCCCACAGTAGTCGATTTGTCGAGTTCACGCGCACAATCATTGGTGAATATAATCTCAAACCTACCACTGTGTGGTGTTCTGAGAATATCAGTGCACACATTAGTATCATAGTGCAATAGCCCCTAACCCCTGATTTGAGGGGTCCATTTCACTCAATGTTTCTGTTTTTCTTTACAGTGCATCACTAGATGAAGGAAGCAGCTCAGCCTCTGCCTTAAGTGGACAGGTACCAATATACATTTTTACAAGCACACGTAGTCATAAATGCCTGCGCTGTATGTAATAATGCATGTAGCCGCATGCTCATTTTGTCTCACCTTGTAAGAAATACTGGCTAGCTTTTCATTGGAAATTTTCACTGTGAATTGTGAAGGATTACCATGGATTAAGTGTTTGGCTTATTTTATTGTTTTCTAGTAGCCCATTCTATCATCCCTTTTATTCCACAGCCATGTGTGCATATTTATGTAATATTTTGACTACTAAAGATGCATTCAGTAGTTCTTCTTTAGCTAGCCTTAGCATCGCTGTTTTTGATGCATCAACACCAAAATAGTGTTAGACGCTGCTTTGCAATCTTTTGATGTCGATCAGCATGGTTATTGCTAAGTTTGGTCACACATGTCCACTATTAACTAGGAGTTTTTCCTCAATAAACACTTAATGAATGTTTATTGATAGTACCTAATCTAAAGTGTTACCCACAATTTATTTATTTATTTTTTTTGTAAATTACACCGGTATTGGTGTGTCTAGTGAGTTCCCTTACCTGGAATTTTTTTTGAGACATCACTATTCAGGATATTATCTATCATCAAATATTCCATTCGTGTGTATGTCTTGTCAATGTTTGCATACGCTTTCTGTGTTTGTTGGCCATCGTGTCTTCTGGCTTCAGACCTTTTCTGTTGCTTTGGCTGTACAGGTACTGATTCTCTCGTTGTCTCTGCTGGTTAAGCACGATAATAAGTGTGTTTGTTAGTCTAGTTTTTGTTCTTTGCGTCACCAAACAACACTACATTACTAGTGTATCTACAAAGGCATCAGCCATTGAGCAAGAGGATTCTCACTGACGTTTAGTTGAAACCACAGAACACGTCATTTCAGCATTGAGCTCGGTGACCCGCACCATGCATAATTTGCATAATTATGCATAAACATTTTATGTTGAAAACTATTATGAGTACAGTCTTCATCTCATGTGAGTGTACGTCATTCAGATGACTTCACAAAAACACTATTTCTTCATGTGTAAAACTTGTTAAATTGGCGCTAAACTACTGAATGCATCTTTAAGCTTTCATGTACTAATATCAGTATAGTGCTCTCAGCTTTGAACACACACAACTGTTTACATCCATTTATAATTCCATTCTTACTCATTCTGTGTTTTTTGTTGTTGTTGTGTGTACTGTATGTGTGCATTTATTTTTTTTAAGGAGACTGATCTCACTGATGAAGATGCGGCTTTCTCTGAGGTCACTCTTCCTTCATCACATTCTTTCTCTATTTATTATTATTATTTATTTATACCTTTACAGTAAAGGTTCTAATGTCTGAGGTTATAGTAGTAATTTTATTCAGATTTGCACTACTGTTCAAAAGTTTTGGGTTGATATTTTTAAATAAGTGTTTGCTTTTATTCAGAAAGAACGTATAAATTGATCAGTGACAGTAAAGACATTTATAATGCTACACACTTTTTTTTAAAGTAAATGTTGTTTTCAATTCACCAAAGAACCTTGAATTCTAAGCAGCACATCTGTTTTCAATATTGATAATAATAATACATGTTTCTTGAGCAGCATATCAGCATATTATAATGATTTCTAAAGGATCATGTGACACTAAAGATTAGAGTGATGATGCTGACATCACATGAATAAATTACATCTAAAATAAATTCACATAGAAAGAGTTATTGTGAAATATTTTTGCAATTTAAAGGAGTAGTTCAGTTAAAAAAAAGAAAACTTGATAATTTACTCACCCCCATGTCATCCAAGATGTCCATGTCCAATGTCCAATAAGAAATTTGGTTTTTGATGAAAACATTCCAGGATTTTTCTCCATATAATGGACTTCACTGGCCACCGAACAGTTCAAGGTCCAAATGAGAGTTTCAGTGTGGCTTCAAAGGACTTTAAACAATTCCAGACGATGAATAAGGGTCTTATCTAGTGAAATGGCCGTTTTATAAGCACAAGTGCTCGCCTTGCTCTGTTCTGTGATATACGCTTGTGACTCTCCTGTTCAACTCGTTCATCAAAATGAACAAATCTTTTCGGGTCATTTCGTTAATTTCTTTCTTTGAATGAACCAAATAACTCGGAAAAAGAGATTAGTTTTGATGAACGAGTTTGAACAGGAGAGTCACTAACAAAAGTGTGTCAATGAATCACTGGCCCAAAAAAGCAGGTTACAGTTTTGCTCTCACACTGGCCTGAATTCTCTTTATAGTTGAGACCTGTCATTCACTGTAATGTTGTGATTTGTCCATCAGCCTTCTTCCTCTTGCTCGTTTGATGGAAGTTTGAAATCAGAAAGCAGTGACTCAGAGCCAAGATGGCCAGAGGTTCCTCCTGTTCTCAACCAGAATGAGGATCGCAGAAGAAATAAATACCTAAGAAAAGACTACCTGAAGGTACACACCCAAGTATGCACATGTTCTCGGTTTTTCATCCCTCTTGGGCACATCCCTCTCTCTCTCTCTCTCTCTCTCTCTCTCTCTCTCTCTCTCTCTCTCTCTCTCTCTCTCTCTCTCTCTCACTTGTTCTGTCAAAGAAACATACAGACACACATTTTAACCATTAATGCCACTTGTTGGAAAATTGCTTGAATTTGTCAGTTTGGGAGTTGTTGTTGGTTTTTTTTTTTTGTGCTGTGTTGACATTTTTGATATGACAGAATCATCACTAGCTAGTATACCCCTAGTCTCAGTCCCTGGTATTTTTATATTTTGCCCCAGATGTGGTTAAAATGCCTGACTGAGTCCTTTTACTTCTGTCCTTATCTAAAACATGGCGATTCAGAATGTGAGAAGATTATTCTTTGAAAGATTAAACACTGCATTGTGAGTTTAGCATCAGTTCCTAGTCCTGTGCATTTTGTTCAAATTTGCCTTGTGATCTTGCTAATAATTAGCTGTAATTGTTATACATTAAAAAGGGACAAAATTGTTGACCATTCCATAAAATAGTTTTATTTCAATGTACGCCAGGGGCATCACTAGGATTTTCATTTTAGGGGGGTTAATGAGGGTATGATTTAAAAAAAAAAAAGTTAACACTTTAGTTTAGGATCTAATGCTCACTATTAACCAGTTTCATTACCATGCAAAGTCAGGCTTTTATGATCACTTTGGTCCCGAATGTGAGGTAGGTCAGCTAGGGGGGGTTCAGGGTTTCCCTGAGAAAATTTTGATTCCTCTGATCTACATATGTGCATTTTAGGATGTTCTGAAGGCCAAAAAAATTTGTATAACAGCTTTAAAACCACATCAGTGGGAAGCTGATTATTTTTCTCTTTTCTGTTCATAATGGCGAAACTATATTAGTTTGTGTCGCACACACTCTCACGTCTTCAAACACGAGCTTGCTCTCTCTCCCTCGTGCATATTAATCAAAATCAGTTGACAGACACGATAGTAAAAGGTTGGAAGACCGCAGTTTAAAGTGGAGCATTTGGAGATTTTTAGAAATTAGAGACTCTATCAACAAAACCTCAACACTAAATTATAAAGGCCTGTCTCATATAGACGCCTGTCTCAAATGCAAGCCGGTGGAGTTCGACGATTTGGGAAAATAAAAGCCCAGGCTATTATTTGAAGTTTTACGGTATATGACTATTTTACAGTTTTTTTGTTTTGTTTTTATTTTCAGACCATTAGTAGTATATTCTGGCACCTTTCCTGTTTGGGCCAGCCATCATTCTGGGTGGGCCAGTGCCACCCTGGCCCTTATGTGGCCTTGCCACTGGTGCATGGTGGAATACATGTGAATTCCTAAGCTAGTGACCTCTATAAAAAAAATATTCTGAGGATCTCACATAACCTGGATCCCTGTCAATTAGAAGAGACTGGCAGTGTTGCCCCAAACCTTTTACCATTTACACTATAAAATCACAAATTTCGAGTGTCAACTAACAAAGCCATACATTTCTGGAGCATGTGAACATCTCTGTCGATGTGTCTTTGATGCTTTAAACATTCTGTAGACAGATGAAACTAAAGTTTAAAACACAACACCATGTGTGATAGAACACCAACTTCAAAGCCTTGTCCCATCTCAAGTCAATCGAGACTCTTTGGCAAACTCAAGAGATTGATTAACAGCAGACAGACTCAAACTGAAAGAGTTTTGTGAAGAGGAGTGACTGCTTATGATCGTTTTATACATCTGATCCACAATCACAGGAAACATTTTGTGGAGATTATTTCTGGCAAAAGACCTTTACAGACCTTTTTCCATCCTAACTGTTTACACGTTTCACACTGCGCTTTACTCCTGGAAGCTTTCAACCCTGGGTAAAGGAACGTTTTACAGTACATTTGTAGTTTTTTACCCCACATTGCAGTGCCAAACCTGTACAGTGTGAAACGATTCAGTGTTCTGTTAATACTAGATGCTTAGCAAACGACAACTAATAGTGTGCCTCATATTCAAGAGCTAAGGACAGTCACAGAAACACAACATGTTGTATAAAAGGTAGTTTTAGCGTTTGAGGGGAAAACTGAAAGAAACTGTCATTTCTTCCCAACCCACGAAGCAAAACGCTGTAGCATACAGGTTACAAAGGTGTTGACATTTTTACATTTGATATTTTTAATGCTGTTTAAAAAGTAGATACAATATGTTACTGTGATAAACCTACTTGAAATTTGGTGATGTATAGCAGGGACATTACATTATATCCTTATATCCTGGGGGTTTTACTTTGAGTGGGGGGAAGTGTATTCTGCGTGATTACTTCAAAATTTGAATGAGACAAATTTACAATTACGCCCACAAATGTATGTGCAATAAGATCAGCCGCAAAAAATTGCCTTATTCAAGCTTTTTAAGCGCTATTTTTTTCTCTCTGTGTCTTTAGTGAATCCTGACAGTAGTTTTTTAATGCCAAAGGTGGGTTTACCTGAATCCCATCTCTGTAGCAGCAAGTGTTTTGCAGTAGAGTGTTTAGTGCACATGATGGTAAAGAGTCATGACTCTACAAGTCGATTCAACAAGAAATCTGTGCCATCTTTTAACAGAAAAGAGAAGCAAATGGATCGCTGCAATTCATAGAAACAACTGGAATCCAGATTGAACTTGTTTGCCTGACGGTAACAGCTGATGGGTATCCAGACAACTTTATAACTTTCTACAAAACAAATTGAAACGGCCCAAATATCCTTATGTCCTCGTCAATTAAAATTCACCAACAAATCTAGTCTTGAAATAAGACCAAGCGTCAAGTCAAATTAATCTGTATAGCTCTTCAAAACAGGCATGGTTTCCAAACAGCTTTACTGAAAGACAATGTTAGGTCTGTAATGCTTTAACAAGTTTTAGGGCCGGGTGCTATAACGATATATAACAATGATATAAGTGATCATACAGATTTAGATCTACCTGTGTTGTATATAGTTGCCTAGATGATAAAACGTTCACAGGCTTAGCTTAATGTATTTCCCCCAGAGTCGAAGTCAGGTACTTCTCAAGAAACTCATTTCCTGGCCACATGTCAATGTCCATGGACCACTGGTTCTTTGGTAAGTTGAGAGGATCATTGTCACTTCCCTTAATTTACTCCCCTTTTCACATTTGCCCCTATTAAAATGTTGCAGGATGTTTTCCCAGTCAATCCGGCTGAGGGAGCGTGTCCCAACCGGAAAATGATGTCAGTACATACCCTTTATACAACATGAACACATTAGAACATTATACCTAACAATTTGTGGTTGTTTTTTGATGTTAGTAAATAGTAGTTAAAGATACCTAACATGAAGGATGAAAGGTAGGGTTTACCACACAATAGAATCCTGGACACACCACACACCTGTTCACAACCAGTCATCCAAGCAATTCAATTCAAATTTATTTGTATAGCGCTTTTCACAATACATATTGTTTCAAAGCAGCTTTACAAAAAAAGCATTTCAGAAATGTACATAGAAAAATACAGTTAGTTAATCATGTATTAATTTAGGGCATAGCATATCGCCGACATTGAGTCGTCTCTTCACTGGCGTCGAGTCGTGTCTTCACAGGCATTTAGTCATCTCTTCATTGGTGTTTTTGTGAGAGGCTGGATGCAAACTGGAGCTGACAAACACTATTTACCTTGGGACTAGCGTCCCAAGATAACAGTAGAAAAGCAGATGGGAAATAATGGGCTCTATGCACAGCAGTATTTCCGGTGAAGGTGTAAGGATGCTCGATAACTTCCGCCGATCGTAGAGTCCGATACCGAGAATTTATATTGAATTTTATACTCCATGGTTATACTAAAGAAACGTTAGTCACAAAAACAGATAAAACAGACACCCATCGTTGTGTTTATGCTTCTTTTTAAAATGATATTAAATAAACATAACTATATATAAAATTACATCTAAACGTATGTACGTTTTGTTTCAAAGACGGGAGGACAGTAAATTTTGAAGACTCTGCTATAATCCCGTTTTCCTCGGTTTTCCTCCGCTTTAATCTCCACAACCGGAAATGGACGAGCATTCTTGCGTCAAATGCGGAATTTATGCGTGCATATAGCCCATTAGCATAGCCGCTGAATCTTATGATTTTTTTTATTTTCTTTCTTTAAGTAGTTCAAATTACTGGTTTCTAACTTTCTCTTAAATCATTATATTATACATAATAGATAGTACTTTTCCCCTTTTTTATTTTTTTTTCAATTCTGTTCTATTTTTGTTTGTTTCTTATTCATTTATTGTCAAATTATTATTTTTTGATTGTTATCTTTTTGGATGTCATATTGTTGTAATTGTTGCACGTTATGTGTGATGTAAAAAACAACAACAACAACAATAAAACATGGTAATTAGGTTATAGTGAGCCTGATCTATTTCTACCAGAGATTTTCTTAGAATGAAAATGTTACCTGGGGTGAAACTCCCCGACCCTTATTTGCATGTGTATAGCTCACAGCATTTTCATTTACACGTCAAAGCCTCCCCTAGAATTAGGAGAAGGGTGGTCATGGGGGGACAGCTGCCAAGCAAGGCCCACAGCAATTTCTGACCATTCACGGCAGTTTTGGGTGTTGCCTGCAAATTGCCGTGTGCAGTCGTAACCTGAACATCCACTTTTCATGCAGTGTTGAGATCTTGTTTATCTTCATTTTATGTTATCACTGTAGGAATTCCAGGACTGTTATGGGAATTGTTCTAGAGAATATGCTCTCATTCTTTGCCGTGGAAAGTGTAGACGATATGCTGATAATTCAATTTTTGTTTTGTCTTTTATATGACGTCTTACTCTCTTTTCCAAAAAAAAAAAAAAAATAGTTTTATTGCTTTTCTGAATCAAGTCTCTGCTTCATAAAACAGTTAAACATTCACAGCCATTTGTTTAACTTTCAACTGAAATTAATTAATTTAAAACAGTGAGGAATGTTTGAGACCTAGAGGAAAAAAATTAATGGTGGAGCTGAAATAATGAGTAGGTTTCCAAGTCAAGAGAGAGTGAATCAGTAAGGGGAATCAGTTTGGATCAGACAGGTATACAGCTTTCCACATAAGAGTGAAATTAGGAAAAGAAACTGTCTGTGTGTGACTAACAGAATCGACCTAAAACTGGTGTCAGATTTATGCCTTCCTAAATCGGTTCTTAAGATGCGATTGGACAAAGAACATGAACATAAACCGATTATTATTGTGCTAATGTGTAAGGATCTATCTGATCAAACAACATCCTTTTTTATGTGATCAAGCCATGCCATGATAATGCCATGATAATAAAACTAGTGAGGGATAAATCAATTTTTTTTAAAAATCAATTTTGCAATCAGAATTTATGTCAGTCCAAAAGTATAAATACTGTGTATTTAATATAAAGCAAAAAATAACTTCTGTACATTGATATGTAGTGTTTGGGCATTTGGCACCTTTTGGTCCAGACTATTTCCAGCCATTCAGTTTGGAAGTGGTGACTTTTTTGTGTGCAACATACATCAGACTGTCTGTCAACGTGAGTGTGGGCACTTTGTCTGGGGCAGTAAATCCCTTATTTCAGACTAGACCATTTACTGCATTTTTGATGTTAAAGGCTGAAAAAAAAAATCTGTCACAGATCTGATCTTCTGGTTCCCTGTGTTTCTCATTTCAGTACAAGTGTCAAAGTGCTCGAAGAAACTCAAGTGGCAACGACAATGATTGTGAGGTGAGACTTTGTATGTGTGACTGTCTGGATTTCTCTGCTTGAGTGTCACTGTTTTATTGGGTTTCCACAGTCATGAAAAACCTGGAAATATCAGGGAATTTCTATAATTGTGATATTTAGGCTTGGTAAAGTAATGGAAATGTTATAGAAATTCACTCTATGCACCCAATGCCCATAGTTGTGATCCCATAGAATATATATATCCACCACAGAAATAAATATAGTAATAAATAGCTACTTTTACATGGAGCTCTTTTGTTTCAATCAGAATGAATTCATTCTGATTGATGAATCCGAACGTAGTGTTTACATGAACGCTAAATAAAGTGATTGGGTTGATGTGCACGTTTATGTCACAAGCTTCAAATCGGAATAGATTATATTTACATACGTACAATGCACAAATATACGGATTTTCCCGCTACATGGGCAAACTATTCTTCTGCATTATTTAATATTCCTCTATAGAGGCTTTGTGCCATGCTGCTTATATTTATCAAACAGAACGCCTCTTCCCGTGCCAAAAACAAGGCCTCTGTGAATGAGAGTCTAAAACAAGGACTGGTGGGAGGTTATCCTGCTCCACTTCAAAGATGATGAGCAGAAGGATAATTTGAGAATGGCATGACAGTCAATTGAAACTTCATTCAACAACACTAGCTCGTTCCACACGTCATACGACATTACACCATCTCTACATCATTGCACATGCGCAGTACTTTCAAGATTCGGTTTTCAATCCGATCAAATGTTTGTTTACATGTCCTCTCGTTCGGATTAAAAAAATTTTATTAGAAAAAGTTTACACCACTCCTTACAATCTGAATGAAATTTTAATCGAATTTGGCCAATACATTCCGTGGGTGTCATGTAACTTTTTCTTATTACGACTCTGCTTATAGTTTGATTACGATCAGATTATTAGGGTCTATATATGTTTATTTCTCTAGTTATGCTCAGCTTTTCATAATATTTCATCAGTTACAACTTTGCTCTTTTGTCAGTGCAGTCAGTAAAGTTTATTGGAAATTCATTGGAAACCTTGGTTTTGTAACCCTGTCTGTGTCACGGTTCGGGTTGTGTAGAGTGGAGTGAGGACTCAAATCCAGAGTAGATTTAAAGCTTTTAATTAAGTGAAACATAAATCAAACAAACCAAACAAAAGAAATCCAGGTCTCAAAACTAAATCCAAAGACATGACGTGGCAGGTACACAACATAACCATACCATTAACAACGAACGAGCACAGGACAGCAAACACAGGAAGGCTAAATAGGCAGGCAACAATGAGGTAAACGAGGATAACAGGTGGGACAATTAAACCAATGATCAGATAACAAGGGGAGGGATCAGACAACGACAAGAGCACATGGCTCAACATAACAAAACTCATGTGCATAACAAAGACAGGACAGACATGTGACAGTCTGACTCTGTAAAAGTACAATTTAACATTCACAAAGTTCATGGAGGTAGGAAACTTCTGTGTAAAACATGTAAAACCAACCATCTCTGTCAGCAGAAACTGAATCCATGTCATAATTCAGGATTGTTTCAGGAATGTTTGCCGTGTTTACAGTTTTTTCCAGTGTGACAATGCCTGTGTTTTTACAGGAGGGAATGCGGTCTAATGAGTTCACCACAACTCTCACTGTCTTTGGCCTGAAACCAAGATCAGGTAAATCTTTGGGCCTATTTACACATATTACTTAACGCATTTTTACTGATCAGATAGCTCACAGAGTTCACGTCATTAACTGCAACAGATTATTGCGGTTTATTGCACTGCAGTTTATTTATCATAACTGTGTTGTTGAGCTTTCAGGATGTGATGCGTCACAAACCACCACCTGAAGTGGTGTACAGTAAACATTGTCTTTTCAGATCTGATTGCTATCTTGTTTTGTCTTTTTGTTTTTAATCTTGGTGATGATATTGCCAATGTTTGCTAGCATTTGCTTTTCAGCGCAAGTAAGAAATGAAAAATGTAGGTGTTAGACTAAAAAAATGATATTTTCCTATTTAAAACAGTTTCCAGTAAATACACAAGCATCATGTCTGAAATCGTCTTTAAAGCTCTTTACTACATTAACAGTGGTTTTCCCACAGATATCTTATTTAGAGACTGCATTCTCTCTTTCATTTCAAAAATACCTTTGTTTAATGGAAATTTAGAGCTCAAGAACAGCATTTCTTTGGAAAGATATCGTCTTGAACTTTTGTCTTGAACTTTAGTTATACCAAGGCTTTTTTCATGACTTTTGAATTCAGTGGAATGCACAAGGAAGGCCTGTGCTTCCTGTCTCACAGAAAACAATGGCAATTGAGCAAACTTTTAGGACCCCTCTAAAAAGAGCTGAAGAGGAAGTCACACTTCTAGTGGAATGTGTAAGTTTATCCAGGGGAATCTCGCCCGAATCTCTATGAGCGGAAATAGCCGCGACATATACTCTGAGAGTGGTAGTGGCTGCTCCAGAAGCAAACGTTTCTTGCAGAAATTCCAACACTGAGCCAACTGGGCAGCTAACTGGGTTCTTAGCATGTGCTGAGCACCATGACTCAAACACCCTCCACTTGGAGGAATACAGCCTCCTTGTAGAAGGGGCTTTCGCACTTGCGACGGTTTCTTGAACATCAATTGGGAGACCAAAGCTTAAAGCTACCGGCCTCTGATGGGCCAAATGTCCAACTTCCAAATGTCGGGGCGAGGATGCCATATCCTGCCCTGGACTTGGGAAAGTAGATCCTCCCTGACCGGGATTCCAGCAGAGGAATGAGCTTCGAAAATCCCGGTTGAGACGGACCGAATGGGGCTATAAGGAGGTGCCTCTGCTCTCCCTCACTCTGAACAGAACCGCCTCGATCAACTTGATGGGCGGGGAAGGCATAGAGCTTCTGCATCAGTCACAGGTGAGCGAATTCACTGACTCAGGGAGAACCAAGGGGGTAATCCATCAGCCGGAAGTCGAAGCTGCCTCCGGGGGCCGCCATTGTAGCGGGCTATCACCTGCTGTTAGCATCCCATTGACTCCCATTCATTTTGGCGTCACTTTGACAGCGAATAACTTTACATCTGATGCGTCCAAAGACTCCATTTATCCATTATTTATTTCTAAAGAAACACGACAATGTATAAAAGGCTCCATTACTTTGTATGTTACGTTATGGCCACGTAGAAGTCGTTCTTGTAAAAATAGGCTAAAAATTGCATCATAACCCACTCGACTGTCCGTCGCACAGTAGAGAAGTTACCGTATAGACAGGAGGAGAAGCTTGCACAGCCTCGCAGGCAATCTTTTACTGTCTAAAGTCAGCCCATGGCATAGATAGAAGAAAAATGATAAAATAATTAATCGGAGTACTTACCAAAAGTTGCTCCAGGTCGCGCTTCGCCGTCTCTGTGCACGATTAAAATTTGTCTTGACGCAGCTACTCAAAGATTTACAAATGTCAGTCAGTTTGCTCATGTGACTTCTACGTCGTCAAGCTCAGTTTGAGCCTGCGCAGAACGCTTGGCTATCAGGAAGTGGCCATGTTGAGCTTCAACCCTCTCCGTTGAAATCAATGGGGTCGCTGTGTCCATTTCTTTTACTGTCTATGGGGAGAACCAGAGTGGGCATTGGGACGACTCCTGAGATGCAAAGAGGTCCACTTCCGCTTTCCCGAACACCTCTCAGATCAGGGCCACCGTCTGGCGGTTCAACATACATTTCTCTGACCTGAGCTTCTGCCTCGACAGGAAATCTGCTGTGAGGTTTAGAATCCCTAGAACACTGAACTGCCCTCAAAGAGAGGAACTTGTTCTGGGACCACAGGAAGAGGTGACACGCATGCTAAAATGAGACAATCGTCTTGGTAATTGAAAATTCAGATGCCCTGGAGATTCAACGGGGCCAGAGAAGCATCCATACACTTTGTGAACGTCCTCTGTGCTAGAGCAAGGCCAAAGGGGAGCACCCTGTATTGGTACACCCTTTCTCCAAAAGCAAACTTGAGGAACATCCTGTGTCGTCGTATGACCTGGATGTGGAAATATGTATCCTTGCGGTCTACTGTCACAACCAAATTCCGGACAGAATTTCTAGGCACAGCCAGGGGCCGGAGAGTGTCAGGTTTGGGGACCACGCAATTTTGTCTCTGCTTTTTGCGGATGATTTTGTCGTGTTGGACTCTTCACACCAGGACCTTCAGCAGGCACTGGGACGGTTTGCAGCCGAGTGTGAAGCGGCTGGGATGCAAATCCAAGGCCATGGGCCTCAGTCGGAAAAAAATGGTTTGCTCACTTCAGGTTGGTGGAGAGATCCTTCCTCAAGTGGAGGAGTTTAAGTATCTTGGGGTTTTGTTCACGAGTGAGGGAAGGATGGAACGGGAGATTGACGGACGGATCAGTGCAGCTTCCGGTCTGTTGTGGTGAAGAAGGAGCTGAGCCGCAAGGCAAAGCTCTCGATTTACCGGTCAATCTATGTTCCTACTCTCACCTATGGTCATGAGCTTTGGGTCATGACCGAAAGGACAAAATCCCGGATACAGGCGGCCGAAATGAGCTTTCTCCGCAGGGTGGCTGGGCGATACCTTAGAGATAGGGTGAGAAGCTCGGCCACTCGGGAGGAGCTCAGAGTAGAGACGCTGCTCCTCCACATCGAGAGGGGTCAGCTGAGGTGGCTAGTGGCGTGCTGCCCCCACGACCCAGCCCCAGATAAGCGGAAAAGAAGATGGATGGATGGAATAATCGAACTTTGATGCCTCTTATAGTGATTATAAATTACTATGTATTATTTACCAATTTAGTTATGCAATTTACTAATGCTCACACTCGGTCTCTCCCACGTGCTGTCGCTTGCACGCAAACACTCTCGCTCGCACGCAGACACTCTGCACTTTCTTGGACACTTGGGACCAGATGTACTAACGTTTTTGTGCCCACTTCAGTATTTGTTTCGCAATATGCGCATTAAATCATGGTGAGTTATGTACGAATGGGAAGCACCGAGATGAAAGCGCAGACTGCCTGTTGCGGGAACTGAAAATGGCAAAATGTGATTTTCGTGTCATGTATAAGCATTCATGGTATGGTCAAGGGGAAAATGGGAGTGTCACATAAAGAGATGGGAGGGGAAGCGTAAACTGCACCTAATTATATTCTGCGTTATGTACAGAAAAAGCAGGTGAAAGCACGCCTCTATTTTGCACTGAAATTCTTCGCCCTTTAAAAGCAGGTGTAATTAAGTTAGGAAGCAAATTTCCTGGCATATGCCTCCTGGTGAAATGGCAGCAGTAATTCGGTAATTCAGTTGAGTGAAAACTAAATCATTAAGCGTTACAGATTAAGCAGCTATGCAATATTACATTTACAGGAAGAAATCAGCGTTCACATTCCGTTCCAGCAGTTGTTAAACTCCTCGCTACATTACAATTATTGGCATCGGGATCATTTCAAACAGTCATCAGCATCAGCAGTGAGAGGAGGAGGTCCATTCAATGACGCATTTTAAATATCACTCGATCACACTAATTTGATCATGGGAAGCCAAAATCGTGATTGTGATATAAAATTCGATCAAACGTGCAGCCCTACAGCATATAGACATCAACGAAACAAATCAAAACATGCTTCTCTATATTTTTTGTTCATGTAAATTAGGCCTCATACTCTAGCAATGAAAAATGTGCTTACCAAGTACTGTTGAAATATGGAGAAATTAAGTGTGGTTGTTTAAGCCTTTTAATGGCCATGTAATGTAATGTAATTTCATCCAGTAAATAACTGTCTGGCTTGAACAAAAATTCAGCTGAAACAGCTGAAAACCATTTGAAACCGTATATCCGAGTCTATATCTGAGGTCATTTATGTTTTTTTATTCCACATCAAAGTGTTTTAAAGCAGATTTATTTGTTTAAACCAGGACTGCAACAGAATTTGTATAAAAATGTGATGCGATCTGGGAAAACCCACCACATGGTGAAATTTGACATATTACAGGTTTTGATGCCATATGAAAACTGGGTTCAAGCCCTTTCCAAATCTGTTTTTATTTCTTTTATCATTTCTCTAACAAAAGTTATGGTTATCTGAAGTCGGCTGATCGCTATTGTGAGAAAAACAGGTTTAATTAACGGTCACGTCCTGCTAGCGGGACGACTGGTGCTCCCTTTTTTATTGCCTTTTTACATATCAGATATTTTAGTAATCAACATAGATTAGGTACCATTCGAAAGCTTACAAACTCAAAATACAACCTGTGAAAAGTGACATTCAATCTATATTTAGACCTTACTGAAAACGTACCAGCGCGACATCTGACGGGTTTTCCCAGATCGCATCACAAATATGAATTAAACTTCCCCTGTTATAAGCTAATGCTAATGAACAGACAGGAGACACTGAATGACCAGGTTTACACAGTGTGCAGACTTAAAGATTTACCAGACTCAAAGATCAGACAGGTTAATTGTTAATGGAAATGAAAAGAAACATGATGATAATGACTGCATTTACTACTCAGCCTTCTCCCGTGGAAATCGTCAAGACTTAAGCTCCACAGACCCAAGCTTTACCATGAGGAGAAAGATGGAGCACCTCAGGGAGGAGATGGAGCAGATCGGACTCCTCCGGCAGGTCAGAATTCCCCTATAATATTCCTCTGTCATATTTTACAAAGTTAAAAAAGATAATCAAAAATACTTGATTCATATCTCTTGGTAAGCCAAGTTAAACAGACTCAAAAACATGCTCTGTTTTTAATTTTAGCCTAGAGGTTTATTTAGGTAAAAAATCTTTTTAAATTTATTGTCAGTGTTTTTAAAATCCACTTGTCATTACAGTTATTTCTTGCTTTGTTAATTGGACAGTTCTTTGGACAGTCTTCTATCTGCTTTATGTTTCTACTTGTCTCTGGTGCTCTCATCAGTATTGTTAACTGTACTTGTCAGGTCATGATGTAAAAAAGGGACGCTCTTTCAGGCAGTAATACATACCATGTAATTAGACAGGTGTGAACAAATGTTTCTTATTCAGTTCTTAGGAAAGGGATGAAGATGAAGTGTTGAAGAGCTGTATAATAATAATAATAAAGCTTTATTCCAGATACAGTTCCATATAACGCATACATACATAAATACATACATAAAAAATGTACATATTACCCTATAGGATATACAGGCTATTGCACCAATGTCGTCTTAACCTAGAAGTCTATCTAGATTGAAGTGTAGAAGTGTACAGCCTTCGAGAGGACTGACTAGGGCTTCAATTATTTGGTTCACTGACTTGTCCAAGCGACACATAAAAACAAACATCAGTTGTCTTAAGTATATGGGGTTCGCTATTTGAGTCATTGCCCCTTTAGAGCAGTTTGGTCCCTTATTGTGTAGGGTTTACTATTACTTTATACTAGGATATACAGTTGAAACCAGATATTTACATACACTTCAGTACTTTTTCTCTTTTAGATCAATAAATATTAACATATTTTTTGCATTTGTTAAATCTCAGAATCGAGCGAGGGATCATTTTTTGTGTTTTTCATCACTTTCAACAAAGTCAGAAGTATACATACACTAAGTTTATTGTGTCTTTAAGTTTATTTTATATTAAACTTATTTTAAGTTTATTGTGTCTGAGCTTAAGAAGCTTCTGATAGGTTAATTGATTCCATTTGAGTTAATTGGTGGCACACCTGTGGATACATATAAAGGCACACCTCAAACACAGAGCCTCTTTCTTTGACATCATGGGAAAATCAAGAGAAATCAACCAAGACATTAGGAAAAGAATTGTGGACCTCCATAAAGGATTTGTTCACTTAAAAAAAAAAAAAAAACGACACCAGATGATGAATAACGGTTTTATCTAGCGAAACAATCTGTCATTTAAAAAAATAAATAAAAAAGTTTGTTTTATAAGCACAAATGCTCGCCTTGCTCTGTTCTGTGATGCGCGTTTGTGACTAATCTGTTCGAACTCATTCATCAAAATGAACAAATCATTTTTCGAGTCATTTCGTTCGTTGAATGAAGGAAATGAATCGAAAAAGATTTGTTCATTTTGATGAGCGAAATGATTCTTGAGCATCAAATCAACATATTAGAATGATTTCTCAAGGATCATGTGACATTGAAGACTGTAGTAATGATGCTGAATATACAGTTTTGATCACAGGAATACATGACACTTTAAAATGTATTCAAATAGAAAACAGTTATTGTAAATTGTAACCATATTTCACCATATTTCTGCTGTATTTTGGAACAAATAAATGCAGACTTGGTGAGCAGAAGAGACATCTTTTAAAAGAATTAAAAAATCGAATCGATCTAAATCTTTTGAACGGTAGTGTGTATTTATACACTTTTTCAGCCCATGACACACACACACACACACACACACAAAGTGAAATGCTTGCTTGTCTTTGCTTATGATTTCCGGTCATGTCCAGCTTCCACCTCTTCAGCTATGTCTTGGTGGTGAAGAGCGAATGTGATAGCAGGAATGACTGAACAGAGGATGGAGGTTTAACACATGGATGATTCTGTAACGCTTCCTTTTACATTACAGTACTTACAGTGTACTTACCTAGAAAGTACTGGCTAATATAATGTAAGTACATGGAACAGGGGTAGGTTTAGGGGTAGGTTCAGGATTAGTACTAGTTTTTACCCAGTAATTGTAGTTACTAAAATAAGTACATAGTATTTACATGGGTAACTGGACTGTAAAAGGAAGCGTTACCGATGATTCTTGGTTCATTCAAATGATATAATGGTCTCTTATTTGGATTTAAATTGATGGGGTTTTTTTTTTTTTTTTCAGAACCTTGAGTCTAGATTGAAGGTTTTGTTGCCAGATGATGTGGGTGCTGCGCTGATGGATGGTGTTGTTTTATGCCATCTGGCCAATCACATTCGTCCTCGTTCCGTGGCCAGTATTCATGTTCCCTCCCCTGCGGTGGTAAGTCTCACTGAATGTTTCATTCAGACTTTCTTGGATCTCCTTTTCTTTAATTCAATTTCTTAGAGTATTTCTGGGTAACTTGTTTGATGTTGTGTGGATCTGTTTAGTGCAAGATACTCTACTCTGAAGCTGTACTAAAGAAGTACTGAAGGTTTTTATAAAGGACATTGTCTTTGTGTGTCTTTAATAGCCAAAGCTGAGCATGGCCAAGTGTCGGCGGAATGTTGAGAATTTTTTGGATGCTTGTAAAAAGCTAGGAGTGACACAGGTATGTTTTCATCCGATATCTGCATTTGTTTTATTATATAATTTGATATTGAATATTTTATTGATTCTACATATTTTAAAATGACAACATTCTAGTTTTTACTTAAAGAGATATTGATAGATGTTGAAGTTGTGCATTCTTGCCAAAAAAAAAAATCAGTTGAATGTTTATCTAAAATGTCATACAATACTGTATATATTGTATATTTAAGGTTATACAATACAAAGCTTAAGACAATACAATACAAAGTACAATACAAAGCTTAAGAATATACAATACAAAGTATACAAAGCTTAAGGTCAGTAAGTTTTTTTTTTTAATTAATACTTTTATTCAGCAAGGACGCATTACATTTATCAAAAAGGAGCGTAAAGCTATTTATACTGTAAAGGTTTCCATTTCAAATAAATGCTGAATCTTAACAAAAAACATATCATGGTTTCCACAGTAACATTTGGCAGCACAGCTATTTTTGACATGCATGGATAATAATATAACATTTTCTTGAGCAGCAAATCATCAAATTTAACTGGAGTAATGACTCCTGAAAATTTTGCTTTCACATCACAGGAACAAATTTAATTTTAAAATGTATTCAAATAGAAAGCAGTTACTTCAAATCACAATATTTCACAATATTGCTGTATTTACTGTGTTTATGACAAAAAAAAACTTTTGAACAGTAGTGTACATTATAATGTTGTAGTATTTAAAAATATGTTGTATTTTTGTTTTACCGTGTTATTTATCAATATTTAAGCTTACATTTGCTTTTGTGTTCATGAACAGGACAAGTTGTGTTTGCCACATCACATCCTGGAGGAGCGAGGTCTGGTGAAAGTTGGTGTCACTGTACAGGCACTGCTAGATCTTCCATCGTCAAAGCCCAACCAACTTTCAACCATGTAGCATCGCTGCATCATGGGACGTCCACTTAGCATCCCTTTACCCTGCCTTACCACCTCATCCTCACTCTCAGTGTTGTTCTTTGACCTATCATGTGGAGGTCATGACCCTTCACCCTAACTCAACTGTGGTGAACAGGCCGGCTTCCCCCTACCTCTTATAAGTCTCTATGGAGGAGACTAGACTTTTTAAAGCTCCAATATTGTGCCCTATTGGAGGGTAACTGTACGTTGAAGCCACACATTTAATTCTGGGGGGAAATATCTGTTTCTAGTCCACGACTGGCTGTGCCGTCTTAATGCTGGACACCTCCGTCTTCTTTCTTTTGTATCTCCTTCTCATTTCTCTCGTGGTTGCTCTTCTCTTGGACCGGTGAGCCCAACAATGGGTGAGGACAGGAGAAAAGTATGCAGCTTTCTGGCTGATTCTGGAGCAGAGGGAAGGTTTTATTTCAGTGCCACTCCAGCTCTCTCCTGTATGAAGTCACTAAGAGCCGTCAGTCATCTCGTTACATTCTGTCTGTTGTTTCCTGTCTGTCTGAGGAAATAAGTAAGGAAGAGACGTGTTGAATTGCATGTAATCACAAACAGACCGACAATGAGGACACCTGGAAGGACCGACAAAGATGTTACCATAAAGGGATCATGGCTGTCATAATTGTTAATTTACTGCATTTAGGTGAGTCATTTGAAGTGCATTAGAAAGTGTTAATTTCTTTCTGCATGCCTGCACTGTTTTGTTTGAAACGTGAAGACACTGTTCATGTACATACGAGACAAAGGCTTGTTTATGTTCTTTTACATACTTGCAAATCTTTGTTCTTTTTCATATTATTGCTTCAGTTCTCGTGAACAGCCTGCGTGAGGAATTCACAACAGAATTCCATTGTAAAAGAATTTTTAGTGTTTGTTGCGGGTATCAGCACTAAAAATAGGCCAGTTTTAATTATAGCAACACCTAATTATAATCAGAGTAGAAACAGTCCATTTATAATTGATACACACTTGATTATATGGATTTTAATTTACAATCATCTAAAGGATTGATTTAAAAAATAATCTCTCACAGATAAACAAATCTGAAGAATCTTTACCTGGAAAATGTAATAAAGCATTTGATGTCCTGCAGTTCGTCCGTAAACTAAAGATGTTTAGACATTTTAGTATGTACAAATAATTTTTATTTGTTTTATCAAGGAATTTATTTATTTACCTTTTATGTACTTTTGTATGTTTTATTTATTTATTTAAATTCTGTGTACTTCTTTATCAACCTCTTAAAAACATTAACTATTGCCCAAAAATCAGCAATAACATTCAAATCGTCTTGAGGAATTTGGAGGTTTTGGAGGTCACTATCTTGCCATTTCTGCGTTTACAGGCACATCAGAAAGCCATTTGTTGTGAGTAAGCTAATAAGGGTCAGATGAGAAAGAACCGTTCACATTTACATGCCCGGTTTCATCGCATTACTTGCGCATGAGTAGTTTTTATGTTACTTGAATTGTGCTGTTTTTGTAGCCCGGGTTTCCCCATGCTGCCTTGCCGCAGCGCGATTGTATTTATTAGCCTGGACACACCATGAACTAAATTTTCGTCTGAGATAGGGAACCAATCACGGAACGAGGAGGGAGCAGCAAGACGATGACGACGTATATGCAATACACCGAAGCAGTTTGTTTATATCTATGGATCCATCTTGGCAGCGGACGCAAAGTTACCTTTTGATACAGCCTTTCCCAAATCTCTGACCCATCGTCTTCTTCCTCGTCTAATTTTCTGTCGCTCTACACATTGTCACCTGGTATCATAGAACCGATTGGCTATTATGTGCTATGTACAGGCGCATTTGATAAACATTCGTAGCACCCAATAATATGGCTCAGGGCATTTGTAAACCGCCTCAAATACGAGAAAATAAACGTGGTTTCCAGATCACGTCTCATTCTCAATGATACATGGTCTGGCGTTTGAAAAAAAAACATAAGAATGCTGCTTATGCGTTTTCATGACTGCATAATCCACTTTCTCATTACGTTTATATGAAAGTAAGAAAATGGCCGCTAATACAGAGCATGTAAACCCCAACCTTCGTGTCTTAGCCTGCTTTCTCGTATAAACGGATTTATAGTGGGCATGTACTGTCATTGAGCATTTGCCTTTTTTTAGCCTTGTCTGCTCACTCATTTTCTGTAACACTTTTCCGATCTAGAAAAAAATGTAGGGCGGGACTTGATTTTGTCAATTAGGAATTGATTGGGGGCGTCAAAGATGCGAAGTCGTTGCTGCAGGAGGGAGGGGAAGTGCACATGGATGATGCGCACAGATAAATCTTTAAAAATAAATACTGCTGTATTACATTTGTCGAATTTTATTTCATGGTGACTTCAATTTTAGGCTTGTCTATCTATATCGAAGGTCTAGTTTACAATCTTTTACCATACATGATTATTTGCCATATTTCCTTGTGAAAACTACAGCTATGTTTTGCCTACTATTGCTGTCATGTCTGAATAACTACTTCTAGCACATCTTGGAAGTTAGCCTACTTGTTGGTGTTTTGAAGAGTCTGATTATGTATGCCTTCCAAAACCTCACAGTATGCTCACCTGGCAGTAGGAGCAGCTGTTGGAAACTTTTCTTGGGAAACGAGTTTTGGGCGCTAAAATGTGTAATGATTCACTCCCCTACCCTGGCCTAGTCCATGTACAGTAGCATAGCAGCTTGCTTTTGATTCAGATCCAAAGCATGGTGATGTATTTATGACAGCAATTCATCAGGGTCCTTGACACAATCTCTGCCAATAATCTAAAATGTTTTCTACAGTTCATCTTAACAAAATATGTTTTTATTACGTTTGATTTGACTCACACCCATTAGATACGATCTGTGAATTCCATGTTAGATCAGTTTAAAGTGTCAGTTTTACATTTGGTTGTTTCTAAGAGTTTCCCTTTAGCCTCATACACATCCATGTACGCTGTCACTTGCGAGATTCTAGAAACTGGTTGCCTGGTACAAGGTATAAACTGCTTACTGCATGCTACTTTTTTATTAATATTCTAGAGTGCTCGGTATTCTACAATAATGACGCAACTGTAGCAGAGATAATCGTTGCCATAAGACCTTAAATTGAAAAATTTAACGCTGAAACGGGTTTTATGACAGTCTTATTGCATTGTGGGAAACGGCTCATTCTTTGTGCACATTTACACTGTGGATTGTGAGGAGGATGACAGTATGCTGTTTTGATGAAAGCCATTCTCATGTTATTTTTTGTCCCCTTTCACAATCTCCATTGTAACGAAGCTTTGAAATAATCTCACTCGTCGTCAGCTCTGATCCTCATTCATGGTGAGAAAATGTTCAGTTCAGTTTGTAAAAAGAAGTGTTGATTCAAAAGAAATAGACTGGTTGTATACTGTATGTATAGATGTTTTTGTATGACAAAACTGGATTGCATGTCTGGATCATACCATTGTTCTTGTACATAATCTCTGTTTCAACACATTAGGATGTTTCTTAAAAAGGAAAACACCCGAAACATTTCAGATGTCAAAATCCTGGAATAAAATAACATTTTACAGTGTTTCATTGCATCCTTGACCTTTGCTTTGTGCTTCTCCTTCACTGCAGGAACAATTCTTCATATAACAGGGGAGAAAATACCGACCTCTGTAAGTGTCAGACTGTAAACATCAAGCAATAAATTTGACCATTCATCTGTCTGTGTCTGCTAAATGATTCAATCCATTTCCAAAGAAAGCTTTCCAAAGAAATCTGTCTTCCAGAGAATCAATCACAGAGAAGGCACAGGTTCAGGAAGGAAGTGTTGTTTTCTCAAATTGCACTCATGAACAAAGATTAGTAGACACTATTATTCAGCTTTCACGTTTGGGAATTTTTTTGGTCAAACCGCAGTGTAGCAGAATAATTTGAATCATTCAAAACCTCTATAGGCAAAAGTTTTTGATTTATTATGAGAGACATGTAGGGCTATTTATGAGTTATGAACCCATTTACTGAAGCTTTAAAAATCTTGAGAAAGATTGTTACTGCAAATATTTTTTTACTGCAAGGCTATGTATTCTTGAATTTAAGCCATGTTATGGATACTATATTTGTACTCCTAAAAGCACTAGCCTATATATTAGTATGAATTAGTCTATAATAATGAGGGAATTTGTGGTCTAGCATAATAAAATAAACTTACAGCCTTAACATATTAAATAGAATAGTGGGCCTATATATATTTTACTAGCTTACACTGTGCATCTGATGATGTTTATTTTGCACATTTTTCTGATATTTCTCATCAGTGGTAACTTGCAAGCATGCTGTTTTCAATCAGCATAAAGCCCAGAGGACAGGACACATATATCATTTACACTTGGGAAAATAAATGTCAAAAACTGCTCAACGTTCATATTCAGCATAAACATCCCCCTGCAAAAAATATATACTGCCTTTTACAGACCATATTGTTGCACATAATGGGGAAAATTGAATAAACAGAGTAAACCCAAACAAACACTTGGCAGTCTAACTAGGGTGATTTACAGGACAACACACCGGCGGAACGCCAGAACAACACAAACGCTCTGTGTGAACTGAGCTGAAACAATAATCCTTTGTTTCAAATCATTCACCTCGAACGAGCTGTTCAACCAGTTTACTAAATGACAAAACCACAAATATTTAATTAAATTTTACCTGTACCAATTGAAATGCTGTACAAATTGTGGCATGTATGCCGTTCAAGAAAAAAAGCCCCAGCTATATTCGAGACAGTCTGTAAATAACCGTGTTATTACCATAGGGTTATTACACGCGCGCGCAGACGCACAATGAGTCACTCACACTAGAGAGCGCTGTTCCTACAACGTTTAAGAGCCATGAGATGATTTCATTCAGTCCAAAGGCAACTATTTGATCTCATACCATCAGAAGTTTCTATCACAGGACAGTGAAAGTGAGTATATTTCTTGTGATATTTTGTACTATAGTAGCTTTTTGTTTGTCGTATATGGATATTTTGATTTCCACTTTTCACAACATTTTCAGATCTACTTTATTTAAATATGCTGTATATAGTTTAACTATAAAGTGGACTAATTTATCTGAATTTTATCAACTTTTTTGTGTGAAGATATCGAAATTTACTGTAGTTCAAATCAAAACAGCAGCCTTTATTTTAACACGTTATGCCTATAAGGCAAATATGTATTATAGCCTATTTAATATATAATATTTTCAAAAAACAGAGCTCCTATACAGAGAATAAAAGAGTAACAGAACATATGACACCATTATTTACTCTAGTTCTCTGATCATTATTGTTTAAAATTGTGAATATCTTTTCATTTTGAACATATAAAACAATTATCATATAATATTTGATGTAATATAGTAATATTTGCGTATTTTAATATATTTTTATGTTTACATAACAACATCAACATTTTTTTATGTTATCAACATCCATTTTTTTATATACATGTTCCATTTATAAACTGAATTAATATGGTTTATAATTTGCTTTCCCTTCTATTAAAACAATATATTTCTCTATAAAATCATATTTGCGAATATGTAATATATTTTGAGTTCACCCAAAAATAACCTGCAATCATTATGTGTCAATTTTCACTTTTTTGAAAAACAAATATTTTCTGACATTGAAAGTCAATGTACAGCGAAACTGTTCAGTTACCAACATTTTTCAAAAATCTTTTATGTTTTGCATAAAGAAAGAAAGGTTCATACAGGTTTGGAACGACATGAGGCCGAGTAAATGATGACAAAATTTCCATTTTTGTGTGAACTCAATTTAAGGCTGAGAACTAGCCTACACTATGATGCAGAACAGCTGTTAGGGGTTCACACTGCTGATTTATGCGTCGGACCTACTCTGTAGACTGACCACGAGTTGGTTTTATTTAAACTTTTGCGTCGTTGTCCGCATTGATGCATGCACACAGAGGGAACATATGAAACCCGAGGCAGCGGTTCTAGGAGACCAATCACAGCGCTTGCGTCCGCGTAAAATTATCTTCTTGTTGCATTCTCCAGTACCTCAATGCAGTACATGAGATCCACGGGGAGGAGTCGGATCAAGATCCAAGGTGTGGAGATGGGTAGGATTAGGGTTGGGTTTAGAGGTGGATTTAGGGATCAGGGGGCGGAGTTGGGTAGGTTTAGGTATGTAAGGTGGGAGGATTATCTTGCATTTTTGGAGAGGTGCACGTCAGGGTACGCCCGTTACACACACTCACAGCCTATGACGTAGCTCTGGCGGGGATGTCGACGCAGAAGTATAAATTGGGCTTAAATGTCTCTATATCACGTGGTGTGTTTGTCGTGCAATTTATACGCGCATAGGATACGCATCGGTTAGTTAGGGTAGGTAAAGTAGGCCTAGTGGTGTGGGATGCGTGTGTATAAACGTTTGGGTAGGAGTAGTGGTGTGGGTTGCGTGTGCAGGCCTATTACACGCAAAGAAACTGCGTATCATATGCACGTAAAAACAAATTTTGCGTATAAATTTCACGATAAAACACAATGCGTCCAATAGAGACGCGTTTACTTGAGAACAGGCTGAGATGCCAGCTGACATGATTGAGCAGACCTCACCTGGCTATAACAAACACAGGGACCACACCTTATAGGCTACGTGAGCAAAAGATCTGATTGTGTGGGTGATTCAAACTCTTCCCTTTTTAAGAACACTGCACAATGTAGTTCAAACAAGCTCAAGAGAAGTAAATCCTGTACATGTTCGATGCTTTATCCCTCTCTAGACACAGATAAAGAACATGTTGCTGCTGAATAAGGTTCCTGTATGGCTCTCTGCATTTACTCTGCTTTTGCTGACTCAGGACCCCGTCTCCACATCAGAGGTCGTGGCCTGTGGAGAGGCGGGTAAGTTTCCTGGCTGATTCCAATGAAATGATTAAACAAATAGGCATACTTCTGCTTCTTCTCTTGAGTCAGATCAAATACAAGACAGTCAGTATTTGTTTAAACATAACATTTATCAAAGCTTTAGTAGGTAAACTAATATGAAGCGAATAGTAAACGTATTTAATATTTCTTTATTGTTCATGTTTCCTTTTACATCTGTTCCTTGATTGCCTAACTTTATAGCTTGACCGATTCAAGTTTCAGCATGAGTTTGTGTCGCAGATCTCTGATGAATAGGCTGAATTCACTGGATTTCACAACTGTTCTTCATGGCATGCACACAAAACAGTTTGACTCATGCGACTGACGAGTCTTGAGTTCAGAATTACAACTACTGTAGATGTTTGCTTCAGGTGCTTAGTCTGTCTTCAAGCCAAGTGTTAGAAAAGGGAAACAACATTGTTCATCATAGACATGTATACATTTTCCACAGTGGATCCACCTGCCAATATCGACATAACAGACCCTGGCTTCCTGGGTTACCTCAGTATTCACTGGACTCGGCCAGCCAGCCTTCAGAACCTCACAGATTGCACTGTACGATATCAACTCCGATACTATGACACCTACGAGGAACGATGGAGGGTAAGGATCCTTGAGAATCAGCAGAACACACTCGTTTATTTTCTTTTCAACAAATAAATATTTACTTCTTGGGCCTTGCCAGCAAAAATGTGTTTCACACTTCACACTTCATGCATGCTTCACTTATCTTTTTAAAATGTTTTGAAAACTTTACGCTCTAACGATTTTAGTTTTATGTTTTGTTGCATTTCCGCGAAAACGGTGTGAACCTGATAGTTTTGTGACTGTTTTACTAAAGCTGTGCTCAGGCATGCTGTAGAAAACTGCTCTAGCATTTCGTCATTGTGACATATATCAGCCATTTCAATCAAGTCTGATTCTTTCTGAACTTTTATACTTGTTATTCACTGAATTATTGGGCCTGTCCAAATACCCACAATTGACTAAAACTTTGTTTTGGAAGCAAACTCAATTTGTAAATTTGCATTTAGAGATTTAATCTAAAAAATGATAAGGGCCAGGCTGGTTTTAAAACCAAGTCTCATTTCATAAATTGCAGTTGATTGAACTGGAAAAGGTCTATTTCGTAAGCTATAATTTAGTGTTCCATTGAACTCCTGAGAATTCAGTCTGAAACTCCTTTATGTCAGAGCCAAAAATAATTTACCACTCTCCCTGCGGACTATATATATTCAGGAGAGAGATATTTGTTGCACAACATCCTTAAATATATTATTTATAACTCAAAACTGCCCTCTTTTTGTGTTGTACAGAGTGTCCGAACAGTCAAGCTGACTTATGCTGCCCAGTTTGACCTTGAGAAACCAGTCATGGTGAGAATGCTCACTGTGTTAAAGTGTGCCTGCACCAATGGGACAGAGGTCCAAGGGGAGGAGACGGAGAGGGTGTTCACACCTGAACGTACAGGTAAAAGGTTTAAAAACTATTCTACCTCACTGAACGAACAAGAGCGAAGACCACATACATCCTTTATTGTTCTTGCCGGGAATCGAACTGAAAACTTCTAATTCTTATATTGCTTTGTAGCTTCTTTGAATTATGCACTCATTAATTTATTAAAATAATTTTACCTCTAAAAAAGTTATTTTGTTAAAAATCATCTCTCATTAAAGGGTTAGTTCACCCAAAAATGAACATTTTTACACAGTTTAAGATATTTTAGATTTAGTCCGAGAGCTGCACTTCCGGTTCTGTTGTCTCTCTGCGTTCACGAGTCCGCAGTGAAAATGATGACGTAAGCCGCTGCTGACATATATCTGGTGTGTCCGTGTATTCAGGTTCAAATAAATATGGCTGGGCAAAAAAATGCAAGTTTTCCTCTGTGTCGAAATCCTTAGAGGTGTTTTTGAAGATTGTTTTGTTTACAGCGTGCGTCTCCCTCAGACTGTAAACGAAACTCGGGCGCACCAGGTAACACGTCAGCAGCGTCACTGAACACGGATTGACAACAGAACCGGTAGGGAATACGATGCTGAATAAAGTCGCAGTTTTTGTTATTTTTGGGATTAAATGTATCTTTGGAAAAATTCTGCGGAAACAAAAAAACTGCTGGCGGAAAAAAGCACATTTTATCAATCGCAACTTAAAACATTTTTTTTTTTGTATCTGATTTTATTCTCCAAATAAACAATAATAAGAAATTCTAGGAATAGAAAAGGTCAGTCAGACAGACTCCACAGGAATAATCAACAAAGCATGTTTATATGTTGGCTTCTTTGTGTTGGTGTAATTCTTCAGACTTAATAAATATATAGTTGAAACATTAATAATTAAATGAAATTGTAACCATCTAAAACTAATGCATGTGAATATTTTCCACTTCTATGTTCCCATGCAGCCTTTTTAATCTAAACTTTATTGCACAAGCAAAAAAAAAAAAAAGCTATTCTAAACATCCATTATGTCTTGTTTACAAGACAAAATGCTTTTGAGGAGTGAAACAGCTGTTGCACTGTTTATATTTGTGTCTTTCTAAGAAATTGGTTTAAAAAAAATGGATAATTGATCGAGTTTGAGGAAATCATGGTTCATTATTCATTTCTTGGCAGAATTGTCATTCTAAAAGTTATCCATACTGTTATAATAGCATATAATAATATTCAATAAAATGGGATCAGTGAATTCAAATCACAATTGAGTATTTCAGTTGTCCAATTGTTAAAGTGCAAAATCTGAATGGAGCATTCATTGTTGCAAATAAATTTCATGTTTATTAAAATGCCTTTGTGTCTTATTTAAAATGGCATTCTGTTTTTATATTATATGCATGTGCCTTACAGCAGTGTCACCAGCAATTCACCTGAGATGTGGCCTTGCTTTCTATTTTGATTGTTTTTCTTTACCAAAACATGTTGTGAACTGTGGTTTTGTCCCAGGTGTGGCAGGGTCAAAAATAAGAGACTTCCATTGCGTCTACTATGGGAAAGAGTACATGGAATGCACCTGGGATTCAGGACCTGTCCAGCCTCCAAATTCACAGCACTACCTCTATTACTGGTGAGCACTTCCATGGGAATGTTGTTTACATTAAACCATTGATTAAGATATTCCAGTTTCACAGATGCAGTAAGGGTTGTTGCACTGTGCCGCAGGGAGAGATGAGGACAGGTTGAAACACAAGTCATTTTTACTTGGAATTACTTGTATTTGATAGAAAATATAGCCTTCAGTGTTCTAATGCAAACGCCTCTGTTGTCTTATCTGTTCCATGGAAGACGAAATGAAGTGCCATGCTTTACACTCATTTGAATTCGGCAAAGTTCAACATAAGCTAATTTGGTTGTGGTCATAGATTAAGCTTGCGGATCTAAGCACATTCCACTGCACTACAGGTCAAGACAGGACTGCTTAGCCGTTTTGTTCTTTCCGTGAAATTGTGTAACAGGTTGCAATACAGTAGATTCTTCCATTTGATGCTAAAATACCATTTATAACTGGTCATACGCTGAGGGGCCATTTACATGACGCCGTTTTCATTTAAAAACTGAAAACGTTTTTATTACGATTATGTTCTTCGCAATGGGATTGTAGTTCTTTCCCTCACTAAAACCGTTAAGTCTTGTACCCTTGTCATTTTGTTCAGTTTTCAAAAACTTTTTTTGCTTCAAATCAAAGTTTATGTTATGATTCACCTCATAGCTGATTGGCTTGGCTCGGCACATGTCTTATAAATCTTTAACAAAGGCTTTTTAGAATCCCTATGGGAAAAATGAATCGAAAAAATACTTCCGCAACCAGGACTACACAAAAATGTATCTTCTAAGATATCTAATCATGCACACAAAACATACAAATCAGTTTTACATTAATATCCCACATTTTTGAATGTGTATGTTTATCTGTTTTTCCAGGCACAGGGAAATGGATGAAACACAGGAATGTCCAGAATACGTCATATTATCTGAGGTTCGGAGAGGATGCAGGATACCTCGAGAATCACTCTTAGAGTTCTCCAAGTTTAATATGTGTGTAAATGGATCCTCTCCTGCAGGAAGTCTGAGAACAGCCTACTTCTCTATTGAGGTCCAAAACCATGGTAAATCCACACTGTTTGTATAACAGAATAAAACCTCAATATGAGTAGTTATTGCACATTTAGCCAACTAGGGAGACGTACATCATGAGCACCTGATCTGACTCAATAGTGAAGTGCATTAGAGAACATTCCTCAGTTGCTTCTCTCTTTCTTTCTCTCTGCAGTAAAACCAGCTGTGGTATCCTCTGTGCACATCTCAGAGATTGATGGACTGTTGAAGTTAAATTGGTCGCCTCCTAGTGGTCTGGTGCCAGAACACTGCTTAGAATATGAGATCGAGAGAAGCACACTAATGGCAAATGACAAAGAACAGCAGGTATTCCAATCATTCTCGTTTTCTTCTCAGCGTCATTAGAGGCCAAGCACCGAAGGTGCGGTGGCACCTATTGTATCTGTTTCCGTTCTTTATTAGGGGCCAAGCACCGAAGGTGCGGTGGCACCTATTGTATCTGTTTCCGTTCTTTATTAGGGGCCAAGCACCGATGGTGCGGAGGCACCTATTGCATTGGTTAGCATTCATTATCATTATTCTTCTTCCACCATTGGAGTCAATGGTAGCCCATAGAACCGCTTGCGGGAAAGTTGTGAAATTTGGCACACAGATAGAGGACAGTCTGAAAAGTCACCAGTGCAAATTTGGGATCTCAAAATCAATCCCTCTAGTGCCACCATCTGTCTAAAATTTCACAAATTTTATGCTAATAACTTTTGAACCATAAGGCCTATCAACAAAATTCTTTTTTCCTCTTCCTGAGCACATGCCGATTTGATCGCATCCTATGACGCCATTTTCCGTCATTAAAAATGGCCGCATTTTTAGCGAAACTCGGTATGGGTCATCAGTACGAAGTTTCGAAACCGCCACCTAGTGGTAAAAATGTTCAAATGCTCATAACTCTGACTGTGGTTGACTTATTTTAACGGGAGTTATCTCGTTGGGTTCCTGAATCGTTGCCGAGTCCAACGATACCAGACTTGACAGGCTCCTGCATATGGTTTGTGCAGCGCAGTAATTTAGCGCTTAAAAAACATTCGCCGATATCTTCAAAACCGCTAGTCCGATCGAGACGAAACCACCATCAGAAGTTTGGAAACAGGTCGCTGAAAAAGATTGCAACCCAAATGCAAAAATATTGAAAGTAAGGGCTATTAAAATTAGCTCAAAGTCATGGCAGTCATTTTTTACGTGTTTTTTTCACATAAATGTCTATAACCCCCCAAGCAAATTGAGATATTTTCACCAAATTTGCACATAAAAAACATTTTTAAAAAATGGTGGGACTGAACCTCTTGGTGCTGCTATAATAGTTCAAGACGTGAAATTCCCATTGAATTCAATACAGTTTTGTGATTTAAATGCTATACACGCGAAAACCATATTCAGCCAAACTTCCTGTCCGCCATCTTTATTTTATTTTTATTTGAAAAAAACCTTCTTTTTCGAACTTCTCTAAGATTTTCTGATTTTCACCAAAATTGAATCAAATCATCTCCAGACCGTGCCGACTATAAGTTATGGATTGCGTGACGATTGACAAAACCATTTTCGTATACCACAGCATCAAAGTTGAGGCATGCTGCCAAAATTACTGTTTAGGCTTTATCTCTGCAATGCCTTCACATTTCGTATGTGTCATTGTCATCTCACTCTGATCACAATGTATCGCTTTCATAACTGCGCCACCTATTGTTCGAAAGTGATAAACCATTAAATCATTTTATAAGTTTCTGTATTTATAATTTAAGCCATTTTGCCTAAATTCATCTTTAAATGTCTTCAATTGATCCTTGACGCAGTTGGTCTGTCACATGTTGGCATGTCTTGTCGTCGTCTTTGTGCTTGGCCCCGGTATTGCTGCTTGCAGCTATATTTTAATGATTAAAATTCTTGGTTCAATTCACAAATTTCAAGTGTTTGTGTTTGTTACATATTTTAGCTGTCTCACATTTACATCGGTGATTGACATTACAGAATAGTCTACAAATAAGCAAATATGAATCAGATGTATCTAAAATGCCTTCAGGAACAGAAAAGGGGAACACTGCTGATAATTCTCTCAAAGTGGTTTTATTGCTTTGTAACATCAATCATTTTTAATCAACACTTGTCGACATGAACAACTGCCATTCAATTCCATTTTATTCTGAATCTTGGCATGAGGCATGAAACCAAAATTTGATTTTGGTTGTGTGCCAAATAAAAAAATACAGAAATCCAGCCTGTCAAAGCTCATGTTATCTTTATTTCTCCTTCAGCAAAGGAAGGTTCTAGAAAATTTAGATCTGGACCTATCTTATGACACCCGGAGAGAAGCAGAAAGTAAGAAAACTTGTTTTCAAGTCAGGTCAAAGGTGAACATGTACTGCGCTGATGGAGGATTCTGGAGTGACTGGAGCCAAAAACAGTGTACAGGTTAGACTTATTGATTTGGGAGTTTTCAAGTAATCAAGCAAATCTGAAATTGAAGTTTGTGATTATTTAAAGACTGTTATTGTGTCTTGATTTAATGTGTTCTTTTAAGCTTTTGAAAATATGTAGGATTAACAAAGCAAGGTCCTAAGATGTGAAGACAGTAGAAAGTATTCTTAGGTTGTAAATAATTGTTTGCATTTTTACAAAACTACTAAGTTTTGATCATGTTTTTTTTTTTCTCAGTGCCACTATCAGAAGAGAAGGAAAGTCAGTACATAAATGGAACATGGAGTAATCTCAGTCTGGTTGGCCTAGTTGTTATTGCCATTGCTGGAGTCATCATCCTCTGTCTTTCATTATGGATATTAAAGAAGATGTGAGTATACAGCAAATAGTGAATACATAAATAGATGCACATGCAGATTATTTTTTAGGTTTATTCTTCATTGATTGAATCTAAAACTTTTGCAAACATTTCTGTCATCACAGCTGCATAAAAAAGACCAGCAAGAAGGACGGCCTATACACTTTGTGCAAGCAGAAGGTCAACGAGACCATGCCCACAATCCTCAGCCCCATTTTCAAGTGATGCTCCCTATGACCTGCTATACTGCATTACCATTCAGGAGTTCTAGACTGCACTAAAATCTTTTCAAGAAAAACTAAAGTGGTTTTAAAGTGACCGCTATTAGGACCAATAATCTTGTGGAACAGACATGTGGACCTGAATGAACCACAGCACTGACCTGAATGTATATGTACCACTTTGTATACTAGTGTTTACTCAAAGTTACTCATAGATTTTTCAAATGCCAATGATCTTGCCAGTTTTGCCTAGTCTTTATTTTTCTAAGAGCTTTTTCTCTGTTTTACCTGGATGTATAGCTTTTTATATTTTAGATTATTTTACTGCTGATTACATCATAAAGAATGAGTAAGACTACATTACATAATTTCAAATACACTTCAAATGTATTATTAAAATAAAAATCTTTTATGATCTGTTTGTTTACATTTTTATAATACATTCATTCAACAAGAAGTCTGTAAAATACCCATTACAGCTAATGCAGTCCACACCTATATACAATTACAAAAATATTTCATTATTGTTCACTTCCTAATCAGAACATAACAGCCCTTCCTGGTGGTCATCACTTCCTGAGCTGACTAAGCCTAGTGAGTATGGTGACTGGAATGATGATGACATTGTCACAGTATGTGCAAATGAAGTACACGGTACACAAGTTATGTACTCCTTCATGCAATAAACCGTGTCATTGTATTCAAAGAAAACTTTGTCGAGGGCTTGAGGCAAAAAGCAGTGTTTTGAGAACGTTCACCGTTATTTAGCTACCATCCTTCAATTGTAAACCTCGGGATTTAATATTGACATCTTGCACCAAGAAGTCATTAAAGAGATACAGTAGATTGATAGATTAGAATATATATATATATATATCGATAGATATATTGTCATTTAATTGTGAATCTTTACTTTAACCACAATTACCCAAATTACAATTTAAACTAAAGGAGCCATTTGTGCAGAGCTAATCTAAGTGAACTATTCCTAATCTCTTGAGCCTAGGACATCTGTGGACAGGTCATCTAGTCAGGACCTCATCTATGACACTTCGGCTTCCATCACAAGGCAGATCTTCGTTACAGGCTGATCCAGCTGACCCATTTTTGTCTTCAGCTGTCCTGAGCAGACAAAGCCTTTCTTGTCAGGGTATGTCTGCGTAATTTTTCCCATCAGCCAGGACCCTTGTGGAACGACAGGATCCATTATGACCACAATGTCTCCAATGGAAAAGCTTCTTTTTGGTCTCATCCACCTCTTTCTCTCCTTGAGTAGCGGTAAGTAGGCTACTCCCTCAGCCATTGCTCCCAAAAGAGGACAGATAGTAATTGCACCTGGCTACATCTTCTCTTCATGTATAGCTCATCCTTACAAAAGATCGCAGGAGGGAGGTGTGGTTTTGACTTTATGAGCAGGATGTGGTTGGGTGTCAAGAAAGTGCTTTGAGGTCATTCGCATCATCAGAGGACTTTGTGATGGGACGACTACTGAGAATGCCTTCGAATTCGCAAAGAATGGTATGAAAGGCTTCATCATCCAGTGTTTGGAGTCCAAGCGTGGAAGAGAGGACCCTTTTCGCAAAACAAATAAGACGCTCCCAAGAAGCTATTTGGTAAGAATGACCGGATGTTTTTCAACTTCAGCAGATCAGGGTCACCTGTTGTCAGTGACTGTCCACGAAGGGCCAATTTTTCCCTTTGCATCTCGGCATAAAAGTATTTGTTTCTTCACCCTCCATTATCATGGCCAATGCTTTCAGAGGCTTCAAGAACCTTTCTCCTTTGGGACAAGGTTAGAGGCACATCTCTGAGTCTAAGCATCTACATAACACAGACATTCTCAGTTTTTTAAAATCTGAAAAGCAGCTTAAAAACACCTTTGTTGCATTCAGTGGACTTTGGGAGGCATTCACCAGTGGGTCTTTCTTCATCTCCGGGTCATGCACAGGAATCAAAGGTTGTTCCGTGATGGTCTAAGGCAATTCCACTTCCCCCTTTAAGAGAAATTCTGGTCCCTTCAGCCACCGCTTGCATGCAAGGAATTCATCAGCACAGACCCCTGGATGCCTCATCTGCTGGATTCAGTCTTGTGCCAATGTGTCTCCACTGTGCAGCATCAGTTCCATTTCCGATTACAGCACACCCTATTGGCCCCAAACGTATGAAAACTGTTCTTGTTTCCAATATACTTTAAAACAGTTGTGCTTCTGTCCAGAAAACTGATGGGTGTAGATTCAGTTGAAACTCCCTCTTCGGCATATTGTCCACCCGGACAGGCAAGACAGTAGCAGTCAGCTAAAGAAGAGGAATTGTTGTTTGCTTTAAAGGAGCAACCCTGGCCTTGCCCAAGATAAAAGCAATACTGACATGGTTTCTCTCATTCTCAATCCTGAGATATGATGCAGTTCCATTGCCATACTCAATGGCATCGGAGAAGTGATGCAACTGCAGGTGAGTAGGTGTTCCAAAGTCTTTTGGCTTGATATGCCAGTCCACTGTGCGCTCAGTGATGTGACGGAGATTAGCCAGCCATTTGGACCACTGCTCTGCGAAGACATGAGGTATGCTGGCATCCTAGCCGATGTTCAGCCTGCACATCTCCTGTAACATCCTTATTACAGGCAAAGTAAATCGTGCAAGAAAACCCAAAAGGTCATAGATAGACGACACCACAGACCATATGCCACGTCTTTTATGTGGGCGCTCTTCTATGTCTACCCAAAAGGTTAGAACATCTGCGTCCATGCACCAATGAAGACGAAGAGCTGTTTCGACGGGACTTGCCTTTTGATCCAGGTTAAGCCCCCTGGTGGTCTTGGAGAGCTGTGGCTCAGGAATACTGACCAAGACTTCACTGCTCAACAACTCTATAGCATAGACAGTAAAAGAAATGGTCAGAGCGATCTCATTGGAACTCCAATGAGACGATTGAAGCCCGTTTTTGGCGATTTTTTTTTTAGCACTTCCGTCCCTGACGCGCAGACTCAAACAGAGCTTGACTACGTAGATGTGACGAGAGCAACCCGTCTGTCTTCTAGTGGCTGTGGCATGAGAAATCTGAATCATTCCCTTCCGAAACATGCAGAGGCGGAGAGTGTGAATAGGAGCTGTCCATGAGCTAGGAGAAGGAGACAATTCTGCTAGGTTTTAATTATTCTGATTTCTTTTGATTATTTTAATTTTTTTATATGTAAAGCACTTGAATTGCCATTGTGTATGAAATGTGCTATATAAATAAACTTGCCTTGCCTAGGTATTCTGATTAATTATTTTGTCATTTTGCCTCTACGTTTCCCCGACTGTGCGCGTTGTACACTCTGTACACTCATATTGGCCTAAACTATCGTTTTGCTGTTTTATAATAAATAATAACCATAAACTAATGTAAAAGTCTGCTCAGTTCATTCATCCATTACGAGTTGCTGTTGCAATCAGTGCAGCACGGATCACAGTTAATCCAAATTTTATACACTTTAAAGCCTATAAAGTAAAAAAAACCCACAAGCAGACACAATAAAGTTTAAAAAACCACAAGCAGGTTATATAACTGGTGTGTTTTATGTCATAGATCAAAACGTGAAAATATTTTGAGGCTTTGTTCACCACATTTCAGGCGATTTAGCGAACACCCATTCAAAAATCCTATATCCGAAGGCAACCGAATCGGTGCACTTGTTGCAAAAGGACGCACGAAACTTCACTTCAATGCGAAAAATAGATCTTGAGATTCATCGCAGCAGATTCAAGCAGCTGTAGTTATCTCCTCGTGTTTGTGCTAGAAAAAAATACATTTGTGAGAAAACACTCTACAAATGTGCAACTCATGGATGAACTCACATACTGATTTGCAGATGAGCAAAATTTCTCTGTGACTTGACATTTTTTGATCAGGTATGTAAATGCGTTTTGCACCATATTCACTGCATGCAGCTATGGAAAAATGCGAGCGTACGAGTTGCTTAATTTGTGATTTGTAGGATTTGCATCTGAAATGAAGAACTTGAGAAGGTGTAACTGTTGTGTTGTGTTTGTGGAAGATAAAAAAAGTCTACAAGTTTGCAACTCTTAAAACATTTCTCTCTGTGACTTCAAATTTACTGTTACACATGCGTGGCTAATTCTCTACAAAGTTCTACAAATTCCAATTTCACAGGCGTTCAGTTGGTTTGCTTTGCACCAATACTTTCATAGAATGCATGCACAAACATGTCCTTAATCTCTTTTTTTATACATTTTTATAATTTTATACATTTTTGTGAAATGAATTACTTTTATTTGCGAATATTAACTATTTATTTGGAATAATGCAAACATTTCTAACCTCATGTATTTGATCACTAGACGTGTCATTTTTAAATACAGCACCTTTAAAGGGACTCTGTGTAGGAAATACCCCCATCTAGTGGTTAAATATTATTTTGCATCCAAACGAATTTTGCTCTCCAGCGCCTCGCATTTTCAAGTGCGTATTGCATCTACGGTTGCCGTTATGTACCAAAAATGCTATGACAGGATGTCTTGTAGTATCACTTCATCGAGTTTTTCTCCGGGTGAACAGGTTTGTAACTTAAAAAAAAAAAACAGCAACTTATGTGTTAACTTATGTGTACAATTTATGTGTCTAGCTGTATAAATTAATTTTAATTCTCTGTACAATCTTATCCACATAGCAAAATCACAATTTTAGCTAATTGATCATTTATATATAAAAAGAAAGCTATAGAAAATCTTACAGAGAGCAATATTTTCTTACAATCATTATCTCTATATTCTTACTGAATTTATAGGTTATAAAGAATTAACTTACAAACCTTGTTTTTAGCACCTTCCTTCACAATAGCTGCGAGTAAAGTAGTCAATAGCTGCTATTCATCAAAGACCTTGTTTAACTTTTTTACCTATAAATGTTATACTGTCTATATAATAAAGTACACAACCAAGCAATGACAAAAAAATTAAGTCAGACTGTAACATTGACTAACCTGTCGAGGAGAAAGCAGGCAACTTCAGCGTCTCTTCTGAAATCTTTCTGCTGCATTAGCTATTTCCACGGTTGAAAACGCTATCCCGATATTTAAGGCCATTGCACACTGAGCACGAAATATTCGTATGCGTATTTTCCTGTACGTCAGCCTAAAAATTCGTCACGCATAGAAACCTTGCACACCGAGTCCGTTGCGTATTTATTAAACCTTTGCGGGAAAAAACGCAAAAATACCAAATGGATTCGTCAAGCAGTGAGGATGATTTTTGCCCTCTCTCATATTGAAAAGAGAAGAAATAGAAAATATCCATCCAATCCTGAAATTGCGCCGAGAGGATTTATCCTGAGCGATTCAAAATTTACCTCAGAATGTCAGCGGGACAGTTTGATGCTTTGCTAGCGATTCTGGAGCCACATATTAAAAACAAGACCACCAATTTCCGTGAACCATCGATTCTGAACGGAGACTGGCAGTGTGTCTGGTATGGACCAGGTATGGACACACACAAACACACACACACCCGCGCGCGGCCCTGTGGAAGCGCTGGGCAGACAGAACAGCTAGGCTGTTATTGTGTATGTATTGTGTATATTGTGCCCAAATAATACATTAGTTATCGAATAGGCTGCTCAATCACACCTTATTCGATCCTAAATTTCAATCTGATTGAAAGGGGAGGTTTATTAATTTCATAATCCAATAGCTATAGAGAAGAGAACATAAACACTTGATCGTATTGAAAACCGAAACTGAAAGCACGGCGCATAATGTTCAATGATTTGAGGACGAGCTCCCCCGGCCCTGAATTGTCAAAAGACCTCTCAAAATGCTGGCTCTGGATGCGAAAAACGCAGAAAATCGAACCATATCTGATTAATTTTATGACGGAAAAATTAATGGCCGTGTTTTTTGCAATCTCCGGTCACGTTTCCTTTTTCGTTCAAGTCTGGCCTTTTTTTGCGATGAGGATGCATTCTCCTGTGACTCGGCATATGGTCCGCAACAAATAATAGAGCAAAAGAGCAATCAGCAATCATAGGAGTGCAATGCAGCCGTTTAAACTTGCAGGGAATGCGCCTCTCAATGTGACGTGACGATGGCTCTGAGTCTGAACGAAAACGCGTTGTGGAAACGCGTTTGGCTGGTGGTACTTTTTGACCCTCTCTGCTATTATAGTTTTCAAGATGGCGGAACGGACATGGAAGCCTCCGTGAACCTACCCGTCCCATGTACATAAAGATAATAAATTCTTCATTTACGAGGATAAGTCAGATAATTTGCAGAGGTATTTGTACACCATTGAGGACATATTTATGAATAAAAATATTGATTTCAGATAATAAAATACCTAAAAATCTACACAGAGTCCCTTTAAGTATATCTTGGAAACCTGTTGCTGTTGTGACTTGGTATGTGATGTTTGATGTGACTCTTGACATGAAACTAGCAGTTTGTGTGTGAGAGAAAGAATGCTTGTTATGATGTATGTGGGGTGAGGGGGCATGTGGATGTGCTGTGTTGAACATTTTTTGGCAATTTTTCACACTACGCCTACTTTTAATTATCCTGTTCTTTGTACAGTACAGAGTAATTTCAATGGGGAGATGTGACGGTGTGTCATGCTGGATTAGTAAAAAGGTTATTTCCCAACTATTGCATGTTTGTTGTAATTCTGATTCTCTAGAATGTCATGGTGCAGCATCAAGATTTGTGTTTCACTGGAATTACCTTTTCTAAAAGGGGGTGTTGCATGCTTTTGGATATAATGTATGTATTTTCTAGCAATCACTGTGCATATTCAACATTTAAATAGTCATTTAATGCTTTTCAGAGGGTAGTTACTGTTTAGCCATTGTTTTAATTAACTGATGCTGTGATGCATACCTGGGGCCTGTTTCAGAAAGGAGGTTAAGTGAAAACTCTGAGTATGTTAACCCTGAAATGAGGGAAACTCTGGGTTTTCCGTTTCAGAAAGGGGGGTATATCAAACCCGAGAAAGCAGAGTAAGTCAAGCCCGTTTCTGAAAGAGAGGTAACTTATACTCAGAGTCAGTTACCATGGTAACTTACTCTGTGAACCTAACCTGGTCGGGAGCAGGTTTTCTTCAGTAAACCCAGAGTTTCTTGCGGTCTCCTCCCCTTTTTTAAAGAGGAAGTGCTGTTTAAACACCAACAATAATACTAAAATGTATTTACACATTCTTTAAGGAATATATATATATTGTTTGTCCATGGTTTAATTGACTAAATCTGTTTTGCAGCACTTTGCCAAAAAATAAAAGGATTAAAACATTTGCTAAACTTTTATTTGATTACCACTGTTTTGGATAATATATTTCTATTAAATCATTGAAAAAATTGTAATAACATTTAATAAGTTATTCATGATAAAAAATAAGATGTCAATCCTAATCATAATCAATTATTGAAGTTAGTTGATATTATGTTTTATTGAACAAATGTTTAATTTATTTAACTGTCATTTTAACTGATGAAAATAATAACCGTAATTTAATAATGCAGTTTATATATTTAACAATTGTTTAATACCATAAACCGTGATATTTTCTGAGACGGTTCTCATACTGTGAAACTCTCATACGTTACAACCCCACATGGGGGAGTCCCCCACCCCACCCCCGCTGTTAAACAAGTTACTCAGCAACTTTTACTCATGTTTTAAATTAACTACTTTTTACTTGAGTAGATTTGTTAGACTGGTATTTTTACTTTTACTTAAGTAAAAATCTATCAAAGTAATAGTAGACTACTTTAGGTTGAATAACATTCTTCCAGTTTCACCTCTGATATTATAACAGTTACTCTAAAATAGTTATGAATTATTAACAACAAATGACATCTTCAACGGTGTAGTTAGATTAATGTAATAATTACTATCTCTAGAAAGTATTGGTCTACATATTACTAAATCCTATCAACCTCAACCACTTGATTAATACAAGGAGAAGAGACAAGAAACTGCACTTTTAATGCTTTCAAATTAACAATATACAATTGCATGAATTATTCTTGAATTGATCAAAGTGTGTAGAGGGAGAAGGTTATATAAAAATATACCTTTTAAAAATGTATGCTAAATCCACTATTGTTTTATACTGAATTGGTCTATAGTTTATGCAGTAGCCTATTTAATGTAATTGCATCATATTTTATTTTAAATTAAAGAAGAATTAAGAGTAATCCCTTTAATTAATTACAATATTTAGATTACTTGGTAATTAATTATACCCAACACCTCTTTTTGTCTGGCGCTGTTGCCATGGTGACTCGTAATATCTGCGCTCCATTGATAATGGCTTTTTATAGCTGTGGTGCACGCGCTTAACTCAGAGTCAGTCAACTCAGAGTTGATTGAACTAACTCATTTCAGCTGTTCTGTAACCGAAAACTCGGAGTTTCCCATCTCAGGGTAAGTCAACTCTGAGTTCAAGCTTTAACTCAGAGTTGGTTGAACCTCCTTATTGAAACGGGCCCCTGATGTAGCCTCCTTGTAGTCTGCCCACAAAATATGCAGATGAATGTAAATAATACATTCACACATTTGAATGTAAATAATACTAATTATCTGTAATGATAGTGATTACAATATCAAGGGTAATAATAGACAATCAAATACAAACGTCACTAGCTCAGTAAGCATGTATTCAGATGATTTGTTTATGATGAAATGTTTATTCTTCATAAAGGTTCGGCCAAGGGTAACAGCATCCTCTGTTGGTGACTGATTGAAGTTGTTGTTGAAACCGCAATTTGAAAATGATTTTGTTGGGTTACCAAAGAGCTCTATTGAACACTTACAAAGATTTCAGAATGCAGCTTCACGAATGCTAGCTCACTCTCAAATGAGAGACTGGTTACCTGTATAATTGAGAATTGAATTTGTAGTGTTACAAATTTATTAAAATGTTTCATTTAGCTCCCAACTATAGTATATAAACTGAGGAAGTTTATTAGTGTGAATTTTGTAATTGATCAGAGACCTTTTGTCATTGAATGGTCTGGCTGATTAGCATTCGAATCACACTGTTACGCTGATGAGATCAGGGCTGGGGAATTCCAGTAAGAGTTAAATCCTGTACTTAATTGACATGCTTTGTTTCAGAGTGTCTCCACCTTTATGTAACTCCTCCCCCTTATGAACACAAGGTATTTTGGCTTTGGCAGACTTGGGTAAGATTTTTGGACTAACCAGACATTAGGGGTGGAGGAAAAAATGATTTTAGATATATATAATAACGTAATATTGGCGGAACACGAAAGACTTAACTCTGAAGCACAGAAGTGCATTGGCCGGACCGTCTGTGGTGTGCACATTACAGAGATGTGATGGCTGAGCGTGAAATCCAAACACCCTCCTCATTAAAAGCTGACGTGTGGAAATATTTGGCTTCTGAAGTTGAAGGGGGAAAGGAGCTGGACAAGAGCCACTCTATATAAGCTTTGTAGAATAAAACTAAAAATATTGCAGAAACACAACAAAAATGAGAAGCCATTCAATATGTTTCCAGCCAGAGGAGGATAAACTCTTGGCTGTACCGGCCGTAATTATATTGTTAATTTACTACAAGTATGCTGCTAGTTCAGGCACACAATACATTTTTTATGTTTTAGCTTACCTCAAGGGCATTCAAGATGTAGGTGTCTTTGTTTCCACAGTATTTTCAATTTTGATATACCTAAAACGGTCAAACCGTTCGTGTCTGTCAATCATATAATAGAGACCTATAGGGTTCACCTCAAAGAGCATCAGTGTGAATGTGTTCTGATTGAAAACTACATTGGCGATGACCTACAGCCGATGAGAGAGCAAGAAACAGGACAGCGGGATATTCGGGGATGTTGTTTATATTAATTGAATTATTTAATTGCATTATACAAACCATGCTATAAGCTCATTAGACCTGTCATTCTTATTTTTTCTTTAGGCTGCTTTAGATTGGTGGTATATGGAAATGTTGCTGTATAACAGCAGGGGGCAGCACAGGACAGAGAATGTGTCTGTTAACACCCTTACCACATGATTCTCTGTAAATCTGTCATTTACATAGTGGTCATAATATGTCATTTAGTTGCATGAAAAATTGTTTTGTTCTGTGGCCGGTTGCATAAACTGTCTTCTTGTCTTAAAAGTTTGTCATCTTTTTTTTTCTTCAAATCAGATCCGGAATTTTTAAAGCCAGCGACGTAATAACGTAGATGGTATAATTTGAATTGAAAAAGTAAGACTAATTACCTCTTGTATTACTAGTTGCTAGTGGGTCAAACTAGTTCTCAAGACATATTCTTATAGTGTCTGTTTATGCAACTTTTCCCTGGTTGATTAAGTTTCAAAACCACAAAAAATATAATCATTATATTTTCCCATTATTCATGTTTCTTCTCAGTCTTGTTTTTCTGCCAGTTGTTGTTGTTTTAACATAAATGCCATTGGAACTTTTGTTATGTATTTCTGGTTACTGCTACTGCTACTGAGCCACCAGAGATGGTTAAATTATATAAGGGACAGACTAGCAAAAGTATGAAGGCAGGATGTAGAGACGGAAGGAAGGGGAGGACAAAGGGATGTCAGTAATAAATGTTAAGAGTTATAGAGTTTGCAGACATGGTTTTTCTTGTGCATTTATTTTGTATTGATTACAATGACATTCTTTGAGCCTCTGAGAATAATGTTATTTTTAGCTACAACCATTTTTTCTGCACTCACCCTAAAAATAAAAACATTTAGACATAAGCCCATCATGTCAAACTACTCGGGGTCATAAAGTGACTGGATGTCTGGATGCATTCAGGCCTTCTCTATATCACACTTTCTTTTATATGTATCTCATTTCAAAGTTGCAATGTAATGGAATTAGCAACAGATCTTATCTTTCATTCTGTGATGTACATCCGGGTGAGAAAGACTATTGAAAAAGACTTGTTCAGTCCATTCCATCGATTGTTGATTGGATGGAGGCGAATATAAATAAGAGCTTGCAGTGAGTTGTAAGATAACCAAATGAGAAGTCTGTAATTTCACCAGAAGACAGAAGAATGGATAAAAAATTATGCTTGGATAAATCGGAAGAATTACGCCCGTGAAGGAGGGAGCGGAGGACGTAGTCGACGTCGACCTAATGGGGATCACGCCAGCGAGCCAATCGTCTTCGAGTACTATTGAACAAGCCAATGGGAATTGGCGTGTGTGATATCACACACTCCGCCCCCAAGGCGTCGGTATAAATACGGAAGTGGATGCACGCACTAGTTGCTTTTTCGCTAGTCGACTCGACGGTATGGGGATAACTATTGAACACGCCACTAAAGCTGCCACCTTCCAGTGCCTACACTGCCTAGACAAAAGCCTCCAGACCCCCCTGCAATTAAGGTGGGAAGGGACAGGACTTAAGCCAGGGAAGTCACTGCTGTTCTTACAGGACCACTGGAAACCTTGGAAGAGTACCGTGGATAGGCCTGGCTTCGGACGCCACGTCCATTGCCAAAGAGTATGGAGGAACTCGACAGGGTTCGGCTAAAAAAGGGGAACTCAACTGAAGAAAGAATTGCGCACGTATCCAATCCATAGGAGGGGAATGGCGCAGCAAGCCGACACAACGAACCGGGCTTACAGTGAAACTGGCTTAATGTGAAGGGAGCCCACGAAGCAGCCATTCGATTAAGATGTCGCCCAGACCGTCCCCAACTCTTGAATATTTGTCAGCAAAGCACTCTGTGTCAACGCCTAAGTCGGAGCACACACTCATTTAAAATGAGCTTACCACCTAAGTGGACATGTGCATCTTGTGAATTTCACCAAGATGAAGGGCAGCCACATTTCAGTGGGCCAACCTCGCTTGGAAACAGCCTTCCCTCTCTGTTGATTTCCTTAACATATAAGACCTGGTCTGAGGTCCTAAGGCTTGCATTCTGTGCACGTAAAACCGCAATGAAGTGGACGGACAGAGAAACCCAGGGCTGGGTCTGCCTCCTCCAGGCAGCGCTTGCAGACTCACCTTGGGCACATATCCAGGCTGGGGTCTCAGCTCGTGAGAGTTAGCTGGCCCAAATTCCAAGTCGTTGACTGAAAGCGAGCAAGTCCCTACACTCTAGTAGAGACCATGTGAGCAGGAAAACTGTTTAAAAACAGGATTTTTAACTCCATGCCTGCAGTGGCTCAGGGGTGGTCTCTGCTGTGCAGTGGCACCAGAGATAGACCCAAGAGGATAATGAGGGGAGCAGGGACATGATTCTGCATTTGATGTTTGTATCATATTGAGGGTGAAGGAACAACCTACTCCAACCCAACTTGCAGGAAAGAGAGCACTGAAATGACTGAACGCTCTCAAGGCACTTTTCTGGCACTTCCCCAGCCCCCAGTCCGCCTCAAAAGCCCCTACCCTCCCTCCTCAGTTTGACTTTGAGGCATGAGGAAGGAGGAGGGTGGTAATGCCAGGGTTTTGTCTATGTCTGTGTAGTTTAATTTCATTTGGTTGGTTTCATTTCATTTGGTTGGTTTCATTTCATTAGTTTGGTTTCATTTTCCCTGTTCCCATTTTGCCTGCATTTCTTGGTCATTAGTTACTGATTAATCCCGCACCCGTTTCTGTTTTGGTTAATTAACTCACATTGTTTTAGTTATTGTGCTATTTTCATTCTCCTGCGTATTCTCCTTGTTTAGTAAAATACTCTGAGCTCCATTTGATTTTATGTGTTTTACTACATGTGACAGAAACAGGGGCCGTTTCTCAATATGCATTCTTGTCTGTACTTGTGTTCTTGTGGACTTGTAAAACGTCATCAGTCACTGCCCAAGTACTGTTCCAATTAAAAGTTCACATCTAGCCAAGTCCATTTCAAATCCCCGGATGTTTTCTTGATCCACCCCATTTACAGAGGATGCATCGAGAGGTGACTTTTGTGGATGTGAGACAGCCAGGTATCCCAGAATGCATCTCACACCAACCAGCAAGCGTCAATAGCAGAGGAGAAAACCCACGTAATAGTAAAATACTACTGTTTTTGTGTCATGAAATGTAATTTTAAGAGTGTTTCAGGCGAGAATGTGGTTGTTTAAAGCTGAAATCTGTGATTTATTTATAAAGATAGCGCCTATTTGAAAAATGCTTCTGGCGTTTTCAGAGTTGTTGACATCCAGGGGTTCACCAGGTGTTCAAAGCGCATTAACCCCGACTGGAACAGCTTTTCCTCAGCTAGTGAGTCTGACGTTTGCCACTTGCTCTGATGTCTCTCGTCTAGTGGATAAACTTGACGTATAATTCGTCTTGTGTGTAAGTCTATCTTTGGTGAAGATGAAGTTTCATAACTTTTTATATTAGGCTATTTTAGGCATATCAACATGTCATGAACACTACTTAACACTAGGTGGCCGTTACAGAGTTCCATCTTTTGGACATTCATCATATTGCATTGGTTTTCATTTCTTGTCCTCAAAACAGAGCATTAATCTTTTTTTTTTTTTTTACCTAATTGGAATCGAATTTAGGAATCGATGAGTAGAATCGGAATTGTTAAAATGCATTCGATAGCCAACCCTAATTTAGAGGGTTAGAGAAAAACAGTTATCTAGCATCTGTGACTGCCAGCATTGTTACACGACTCTCAGTGGCAAAGGTAACTAAAACTAAGGATGGAACACAACTGAACACAGAGACTTCAAAATGTAACATAATTTTATTAGCAAAATCAATTATTAGTGACTCATGTGTGATGTATAAAAATATCAATTAAAGGTCCTAGATTCATCTTGATTTTTAGATCAGGGAGTGAATGTAGAGAAGTACATACAAATCAGATCCACAGAAAGACAAACGATTAACTGTGCAAGGCTAAATTCTCCTTACATGCATTTTGTTCCCATGGAGTGCAGCAGAATGCATTTCTTTGGAATGCATGTAATAGAATAATGGAATGTATGTCTGTCTGCACCCTAATAGAATTTAAGGCAGACTTGATTCTTATGGAATGTAATGGATACCAGCTCATGTGTTGGGAAGGGTGGATCTCTGAAGCAAGGACCTAGATCAGTTTTAGGTTCAAACGATGCAATGCATTTGTAAACTTTGGTTTAAGCTGTGTTCTGTTCATTGTTATTTTTTTAAGATTACACATCTGGTCCACCCCGCTGTTGAGCCAAGAAAGATAGATCACTGGTCTTCAGGTCTTTATTTGTTGTTCAAGATCTGTCGAGTTTGACCGTAACCAGTCATGCCTGCCTGTGATGCCCCTTTGTTAGTGCCCATCTGTAGGCCGATTACACTCTGACCCTCTTTCAGCTGATCCTCAGAGAACTCTCTCTTGTTCTCCTGGGATTTCCTGATGTAAAGATAAAAGCAAAGAATTCAGTGCACACACATACAGTAGCCTACCGTTCAAAAGTTTGGGGTCAGTGAGTTTAATTTTTTTATTTTTTAAAATATGGATGAATTAAATTTGACTAAAAGTGGCAGTTTTCTATTTCTATTTCAAGTAAATTAGTTCTTGCTAATGCATAATAACTGTTTCTTGAGCATCAAATCAGCATATAGAAAGATTTCTGAAGGATCATGTCACACTGAAGACTGGAATAATGATCCTGAAAACTCAGCTTTGCCTCACAGGCATAAATTACATTTTGATGTATACTAAAAATAGAAAACATTTTTTTATTAATATTTTTTAACAATGTTACTGTTTTACAATGTTACTGGTGAGCATAAGATACCTTTCATCGACCCCAAACTTGTACTTTTTAAAGCAGTGTTTACCCTCGGCTGCCAATGAAATTATATTTGTTTATAACTTCTGTTTTTTTATAGCCATCTTTTCTTTTGTGAAGTTTCATAATACCATATTTCTGTGAGACATACACTTATAAGTGTTTGCTGATCCCATGCTGGACACATTTAAAATGTCTGACTAATAAGTGTTTGTAATCATGTTGCTATGACGATAAGCCACAACTGCAAATAGGCCAGTACAGAGGCTTGTTTTTGTTATCTGGTTGCTATGGTTGTTGGTTCATTTTGCGAACAGGAAGAGGAAACTACAAAAACGCTCACTTGTGAAACCAACTAGGGTCACCACGGTAACAGCCATCACTCTTGGTAACAGCCAGACTCCCCAAAGACATCAGCATCATTTGCACAGCGGCAAGGTCCTTACCTGCCCACAAAAATGTATAGATCAATAAATAAATTATGCCATTTTTGGCAGTTTCTGTCTCTTTAGTTTCTGACAGCCATCTGTCTCTTTAGAACTAAAAGTAGCTAAACATAATTATTTTCTTTATCGAAATATTAGATGAAAACTTAAGTTTAAGATGAAAGGAATAGTTCACCCTTAATTTTCTTACCCTTGAACTTGTGTGAGTTTCTTTCTTCTGCTAAACAACTTGTGAATTCTGAAGAATGTCGGTAATCAAGCAGTTGGAAAAAGTCAATGGGGTCCATCAACTGTTTGGTTACCAACATTCTTCAAAATATCTTCTTTTGTGTTCAACAGAACAAAGAAACTCAAGCAGGTTTGAAACAACATAATATGTGAGTAAATGATGACAGAATTTTCATTTTTGGGTGAACTAAACCTACAAAAATTACTAAAACTGAAAAGAAAAAAAAAATACAACTCATAATAACAAAACCACACAACCAAACTACTAAAATAAATAAAAATGAGAACTGAAAATATAAAAATAAATGCTTTTCCAAAATATTAATAAATAATATAATAGTATACATAAAACTAACACTGTTAAGTGATATACAATATTTAATGACAGAATTCCTTATCAACCTTTGATTCCTTTAAGAACTCGTCATGTGAAAACAGGCGCTCACCTTCCCACAGGTCAACGGTTTGAAACGCGTCAGACTTGGTGATTCCATAGCGTTCAGCAGCAACAAGGAACTGAGAGATTTGCTCCATCTGTTTAAAAGCCATTCCAGAACTTTGGATCTTTTTCACAGGCTTTGAATCCTTATTTAGACTGTTAATCAGCTCACATAAAACCTACAAAGAATGAACAGAAAAAGAGACGATTATGTGGTTACGTGACAAAGACTTTTATAATGTAAGATGTAAAGATAAACTTGAATGTTTTCTCATGACTTACACATCCATCCTTAAGCCACTGCTGAAAGCCTTGTTTTCCAGGTTCAGGGTGTCCTATAGAATCCCCACACTGAGAGATTATCCACTGCACCAGCCGCTCCTCCAGCTCTGGATCATACTTCTTGTCAATCTTACTCTGTACCTCGCGACTCAGACCATACGATGGACCTTTATTTGCCATTTTGACTGTGAGAAAAACACACATACTTAGTTTTCATTAACGACACTGGACCAAACACGCACAAAAAATAGGCAGATGTGCTCTTTGCGTTTTTTAAGCTGGCTTGCTATTTTAAATGATCTGTTCAGGCAGGTTTGGTTTTACTGTTAAAAAGACTGAATCCTTGAAGGCGGATTGAGCTTTGAAAGAATTATCTAACTGATTACTGCTGTGAAAAAACTTTCAATGTAAATATTGAGTGTGCTGTTCATTGAAGTGTAACTATCGTCAAACAGAGCATGTACTTAACAGAGCATGTAGCAACACAACCTCTGAACTAGCAAAGAGACAGACATCTCAGATAATCAAAAACTGATGACCATTGAGTTTCAAAAATTCTGCAAGCCTGCAACCTGAATTTGTGTCAACATGTTGTTATGACCTTTCAGCTGTTATAGGCTGTATTGGATTTATCAGGCCTTCATTTGAATTCATTACTGTTCCAGGCACCATATCATGAACTAAAATGCAAACACAACAGTATAGGCAAACTCGTACAGATAGAAAGAGAGGTGCAATCGAAAACTCAGAGATGAATATGTCAAAGTCCAATAACCCTCATTCACTACAGAAAACTGTGTCCTGTTTGCTAGTCAGTCAGGAGTCGGAATTTGTGACTACCATTTGACTCCTTTGTAACATTCAAACACAAAAAGCATACACTCTTTCTTCGCAATATTCCTGCTGTGTCCTCCTTTTTCTAGTTTATTGCACTCAGATTGCACAGCTATCTATGGAATTTTTATAATTCCAGACCTTCACATCACAAACATTTGATATACACGCATCCCTGTCTAAACTCTGACATCACTGCAATGGTGAATATACAAAATGACAAGTTACATCTTGCCCTGCCCATGTTTGGAGGTGAGAGGTGTGTGTTTGTGTGTGTGTGTCCCTGGTATTCCCTACATTCCCAGCAAACAATTTTAGGTTCTGGGAACGTTAGTTTTTGGTTCCCAGAACGTTCCCTATTGGTTCCCCAGGAAAGTTTTCTTAAAGGGATACTCCACCGGGTTTTCATATTAAACTATGTTATTCCCTTAATTAAGACGAGCTGATGCATACCTCTCTCGTCTCAGTGCGTGCACTCTATCACTCTGTATTGCCGCAAAACAATGTTAGCACTTAGCTTAGCCCAGTGCATTAAATATGGGCCAGAAAGAGAAGCGACAAAACACTTCCTCGTTTTCCCTATTTAAACACAGTTACTCGATTAGTGTAACTCGACCTAGGCTGGTGACATAAAATAAAACGTTGTGTTTTTCTAAGCGTTTAAAATTGATGACTATATTGTATGGCGGAATACCATAAAAAAGTGCTTTAGAGCACTTCAACTTGGCGCAATAATACCTTCACTCGTGAAAAGTCCTCTTACCGGCTCCCGCTTCCTCGCTCTCCCCCTCCCTCTTATTTCCGTCAATGCAGCCAACGGGACATGCGACAAAGCGGGAGCCGGTAAGAGGACTTTTCACGAGTGAAGGTATTATTGCGCCAAGTTGAAGTGCTCTAAAGCACTTTTTTATGGTATTCCGCCATACAATATAGTCATCAATTTTAAACGCTTAGAAAAACACAACGTTTTATTTTATGTCACCAGCCTAGGTCGAGTTACACTAATCGAGTAACTGTGTTTAAATGGGGAAAACGAGGAAGTGTTTTGTCGCTTCTCTTTCTGGCCCATATTTAATGCACTGGGCTAAGCTAAGTGCTAACATTGTTTTGCGGCAATACAGAGCGATAGAGTGCACGCACTGAGACGAGAGAGGTATGCATCAGCTCGTCTTAGTTAAGGGAATAACATAGTTTAATTTGAAAACCCGGTGGAGTATCCCTTTAATGTAAATAGAACGTTCCCTTAAGGTTAGGGGAACGTTCCTTTTAGGAGATCCTAAAAATAACCTACAGGGAATGTTCCCAGAACGTTCTCCTTAGGTTATAAAATTAAACCTAAAAATAACCTATAGGGAACGTTCCCAGAACTTTCTTATTTGGTTCCCAAAAAAAAATAACCAAATAGGAACCATACGGGAATGTTAGGGGAACGTTAGGGGAATATTCTGTGTTTGCAAATGTCCCCACAAGGTTTTTGGGGGGTCTCCATGAGGAAAACTGCTTATAAATCATAGTAAATTAAGTATTTTAGAAATCTAAAAATGCAGAAAGTTTTCTGTGATGGGTAGGTTTGGGGGTCGGTTTAGTTTAGGGGAGGGAATATACAGTTTGTACAGTCTAAAAATTATTGCGTTTATGGGAAGTCCCTATAAAACATGGAAACCTGTGTGTGTGTGTGCATTCTGTGCAGTGATGAAAAAACTGTCCATATTAGTCAAATTTGTTCACATCCGGTGAGCATTTCCTGTATCTGTAAGCAGCAGAACACCATCTGTTAGGCCATGTACAATTACACACACAAGCACACCTGGAGTCTCTGATGCAATCATACTAAGTTACAACAATGTCCTTTGTCATATTATCTCAAATTGCGTAATAATGTTCACCGTATCTGCCGTTTTGGCTTCAGGCTCAATATCATGCTACTCTAAGACTCTCTCTTAGGACACATAACTAAGAATGAATTTGTGATATTCAGATGGATTGTCAAGTTAAAAAATCAAATTGTCAACTGAGCTTTAACCACTAACACTTAGTCTTCTAACACAGGAAACCAGATGCTGTTAGAGTTGTTTTCTGTTCAGAACAAAAGCATTTTTGCAGAGATCTGATACTCTCACTTGAATCTCACACACAGAGAGAGAGAGAGAGAGAGAGAGAGAGAGAGAGGGGAGTAAAAAGGACAACCCTAATTTGCAGAGGAAAAACATGTGCGTCATGCATCATCTAGATTATAATTCATGGAAGATGCAGTTTGAAACTGTGTGTTTATGTGAAAGATGGAGAGGTCTTGCAACATGTTATCAGCTACTGGCAATAAAAAGACTTTTGAAGACACAGAACATGTGAAAACAGGCAGAGGCATGCAACAGATTTCTAAAGAATGAACTAAGATTACAAGATTTCTTTATTCTTTGCTGGTCAGACCACACCACTAAAACACATCTCTAAATACTCACATTTTCTCTCTTTCTCTACATTGGTTTATATTAGGCTGCATATATTCCTTATAAAATCATTTGAACATAGCAATACGTATAGGTTTATATGTAAAGTACTTACCAGTTTTATATGAAACCCTCCTCAGTAGTCTTGATATGGAAATGCGTATTCTGTGTTGCACACAACTGTGTGTTAATGTAAAAAAAAGAATCTCTTCCTCTTTATGACAGAGTTCAGGGTCCAAAGGTCCAAGCAGGGAGTGCCACTCTCATGGAAATGACTTCACCGAGAGTGAGACAGAGCATGAGAACGAGAGGGAGTGTAGGACAAGGACTAGAATGGCAAAAGAGGAGGTAACCACATCCATAAAAGGTCATGACTTTTTTCGGAGTCTCTCTCTCTCTCTCCACCATTTTCTGCCCCTCCCTTCCTCTCTTGTTTTCCTGTATTGCAATGTGCGTCCTTATTTGGGAGATGGAAAAGAAGCGGTCGAGACAAGGCGAGGAATTTCTTCACATGCCTTCTCCTCCACTCCGCCCAGAGTGGAATGACACAGGCATGAATGAGAAAAAAATATCTTGGCATTTTCTATGGAGGCTCCTGATTAAAGGGTTTGATGAACTAGGAAGTCACAGAGTGCAAACATGACAACTGACAGAAAGAAATTCAACAAGCCTCAGACAGTAAATGTTGCAAAAGTGAGAAAGAGACATCAGACAGACAGGCGTCGTTCCTATCATTCCTACCATGTCATGACATCACTGGACAAAATGAACTGCAATGATATCATCTGACGTCTGCTTAGTAATACAGAATTTAGTCACTTCCCTTTCCTTTTTATGTCTAGCCTAATCTTCTGTTGACTTGTCTATTCTCTTATAACTTTGGATTGTTTTCTAAATATTCAAAAATATTGTCTCAAGTTTAGTTTAGTTGAGTATATATCTATATTCGATAAGTTTATGAGTTGTGGGCTGATAAAATATTTACCTGTAGTTATTTGTAAATGAATTTTGAGAGTCGGTAAATGAAGGCTCAGACTACATTGTTGGATTCATCTAATGGTTTATTGATAGATTTAGACATATTAAGTGTCTAATGTTAGAGATCATCTAACTTTTACTTGATAAAATGCTGTTCATTGTGTTACCTTGAAGTGAGGTCTCATGCTAAGCTTGTTGAGATTCATCAGTGGTTGGGGTGTGTGTCATTCACTGGTATGATGTGAGATGAGATAACACAGAGTGGCTCTGGGTGGGGTTTCCCATTCATACACAAATGATGGTTTTACTTCACTAGCATTTAAACGTTTGGGGTTGTTGTGGCAAATATTCTGTTAAACATCATCACTGCATAAGAGACAACTCGGAATCAATTATTAAAAGAGAAGTATTTGCACACAGCAGTTACCCTATGGATTGAGACACAGGCAGGAAGAATTGGGCGATCGATCTTTATACTGCTCTTCAAGGTCCAAGGTCCTTCAAGCTCTTCAAGAGCTTCCCAGTAGTTCCCTTTCGACGTAGTCGACGTGACGACTGATTGGGATCACGATTAGAGAGCCTGTCATCTTCGAGTACTATAAAAACGAGCCAATGTAGGCTAATTGGCGTGTGTGAAATGCATTACACACTCCGTCGGTATAAATACGGAAGTGGATGCACGCACTCAGACTACAAATGATAAAACCATATGACATTCCTTTGTAATGTCCACTGCAAATAAATGAAAATCAAAAATTTCCACAATAGGGTCAATAATTGTTTTTCTTTGAATTTTTCTTTAATTTTATTCATCATGGATCCATTAAATTGACATTTTCTTTACCAAAAATGGCAGCAATGATAAATTAATAATTAATTCATTACATTGGCCTGCAACTGTATGTGAGTGTGTGTAAACGTATATCCAGTGTTGGGGAGTAGTTAACTACAAGTAGCGAAGCTACTAACTTAACTACATTTTTCAGTAGCTTGGCAGTAGCTCAGTTGCTTTTTAAACAGTGTAGCTTTTCCAGTAGCTAACTACTTTTTGCAGCAAGTAGCGGTGTAGCGCGAGCAAAAGCTACATTGCTACATTGTCGAGCCTGCGCGAATCAGCCCGATGCAAGGATATTCTTCTTGTTAGATTACAAACTAATTTTTTGCCATTACCGCCACCTGTTGTTTAATCATGCATCTTGCGGCTAACGGTTCACTGACGTAAAGAAGTGGGTTGACAGTGACACACCCAGGTGACGGCAGATTTTGAGGATGGAGAAACAAACGTTAATTACCCATGGTCTTCTTTGTCCAAGTTCAATCGTTATTTTTGAGAAAATGTTCTAAATGCAATTTAAAGGAACACTCCGACTTTTTGGGACTTTAGCCTATTCACCTTACCCCCCAGAGTTAGATAAGTCCATACATACCTTTTTCATCTCCGTGCGTGCTATAAGTCTGTTTGACGCACCCACCGCTAGCCTAGCTTAGCACAAAGACTGGATGTGACTGGTTGCAGCTTTCATACTAATCCAAATGAGTGGCAAAATAACGCAAACGTTTTCCTATTTACATGTTGTGATTTGTATAGTCACATAATGTACAAATAACAAAGTCAAATGAGACACAGACATCTTTTAACCGTATAAAACCTGGGAACTATTCTCTGAAGGCGAAGCACTGCTACTTTGACAGAGTAATAACCGCATCACCGGAGACACGCCTTGGTGAGGAGCGGAGAGTTCGCTCCGTGTTTGGGTAACAGAGTCAGCAATTTATAAATAGTAAAAGCGTTGTTTAGAGTCATGGGTTTTCGCTCTATTGTAAATAGCTGCGACTGTAAACAGGGGAGGTAATACCATGTTTCACAGAATTCCAACTAAAAACGCTGACTGGATGAAGAAATGGCTAACTTACATACTCTGGATATTTATCCAAACACACCTAAATAGATTATCAAGGGACATTATGTTTGCTCGGTACATTTCAATGGACGACTATTTTGAAAAAATGGAATTTGCCACACGGACCATAAATGTGCTGAAGGATACGGCTATCCCATCGATAGCACAGACAGGACAAGTGGATCACCTGCGGCTGAGGTAAGTGTTTTTAGATGACCTACTGTAACAGTGCCATTAGCCAGAGCTAATGTAACGTTAGTGACACTATTATATGATTAGGGTATGAATATGTTTTTATCTTGATGCGGCGCGGACGCGCTTGGAAAAAAACGACCGCGTTGAACTTGCACGATAGGCTGTGAGTTCATTGTGCAAAAACAATTTGTGCTATTACTTTCCCCTTATTCTATCCTATAGTAATGCAATACTGTATATTATATACTGTTGAATACATTTGGTTCAGCTAATAAATTGCATTTAAAATATATTGATTCCTGTAATAATAATTATTTATTCATGTGATATTTATAAATCTGGATGCGTTTTTGGTTGGAAATCAATGGTACTGTATTACCTGGTCTCCCCTGTTTATTGTCACAGCTCATACAATAAAGCAAACACCCATGATAAACTATGCTTTTCTATCTAACGTTAGTAATTGCTGACTCTGTTACCCAAACACTGAGCGAACCGATCTGCTCCTCGTCACGGTGCGTCTCAGGTGATGGTTATCACTCTGCCCAAGTAGCAGTGCTTCGCCTTCAGAAAATATAGTATTTATACGGTTAAAAGATGTCTGTGTCTCATATGGCCTTGATATTTGCACACTCTGTGACTATACAAACCACAACATGTAAATAGGAAAACGTTTGCGTTATTTTGCCACTCATTTGGATTAGTATGAAAGCTGCAACCATTCACATCCAGTCTTTGTGCTAAGCTAGGCTAGCGGTGGGTGCGTCAAACAGACTTATAGCACGCATGGATATGAAAAAGGTATGTATGGACTTATCTAACTCTGGGGGGTAAGGTGAATAGACTAAAGTCCCAAAAAGTCGGAGTGTTCCTTTAAGTTGAATGTATATTTCGTTCTTGCAATGTTGTAGGCTATTTGTTGCAATTTTGCACTTTTGACAAACAGTCTGAGATATTTGAGTGTTGTGTGTAATAAAACAATACTCAATGAAATCATAATTGTATTGCATTGTTTTAAACACTAAATATTTTAATGAAAACATTAATCAGACACTTATTCAGTTATTTATAATATATAATTTATAACATCTTATAATAATAATAGGTAATATAATATTTATAATATGTTGTTCAAAAAGTAAAAGTAGTTTCAATGTAGCTAGCTACTTTTTGATAGTAACTTGTAGTGTAGCTAACTACTTTTCCAAAAGGGTAGCTTGACTGTAGTTTAACTACTTTAACGTATGAGTAGCTTGTAGCTTGTCAAACTACAGTTTTAGAGTAGCTTCCCCAACACTGCGTATATCTGAATGAGTGAATGTCTGAAGTGAGAGGTGCTGTTTGTCTTAAGAGCAACAGATGCCATAAAAATGAGTTTGTCTCCACTAGTCATAGTTTATTCTATTGAACTAAATTAAAACATCACTGTCAATGTGTTTGTGGGGTTGTGTTTGTTTTGGGTGTGTTTGCAGATATGTTGTGCTGTTTTAGCCCTTGGTAGGATAAAGTATCTACTGAAGACGTTTGGGCCCCACATGTCCCCGCAGATCTGCCGGACATGAGCTGTACGTAATCCTGCTCTCCAGCACTGAGACTGAACGTTGTGGCGCTGTTTTCACCATCCTCTCTGTTGTCCACCCATGTAGAGGCCTCAGAGCGGCCCTGTCTCACTATTGCCACCTGCTGGTACAAGTGCTGTCCTTCAGATCCCTTGTTTGAGTATACCGAAGGCTGAAGGAGAAGACGCCTGCACAAGGAGCCGTAAAGATACCGGAGTAAGTCATACACAGATTGATTAATGATTATGTGTATATTGATTATGTAGCCTACATGACCGGCCATGCACACTGGGCATGCTTGGTGTAAACAGTTGCCGATTGATCTTCATAATAGCTTGCCTATTGCACATGTAGGAAACTTCAGTATTATAAAATGCAAAGTTTAACTGCATAATGTCTGCTAATAAGGACAACAAATTCAGAAAAGCTTGCAGTAATGTTGGCAGCCATGCCTTCATTTTCAAAATTCTCAGTTTTGCTCTGTTTACACTGAACAACATCCCCAGAGTTTTTAAACTAAAACAGGGTCTGTAGCATTTCCAAAAGTCTCAGTTTTCGACAGTAAAAAACTCCAGAGTAGTATAGACACCAGGTGTAACTGTAGCAAAAGTGTTGTGTGAGAGAGGTGGTGTTGTGCAGGGTTGTATCCATTGCCTTGGTTGAGTGTGAGATTGTTGTAGGGAATGAGCACATCACAGGTAAAAGGGCCAAAACATCCAGAGTTGCAGTAAATGCCACCCTACTGCCAGTTGCAATGTTGTGTGAACAACTCTGTACTGCAAGTAATGACAATTTATATCTATAACTGTTTTAACACAGAGTATCAAAATATGGGGACACTTGTTTTGAGGGGGGGGCTGTGCCCCTGGTGCTTAGTTTTGATTTGTGTTGATGTCAGGCACAGAGGGACGTCCCACCCTGATGGCCATCAAACTTTATTGTGTGTGTGCATGTGCATAGCTGTTCTGATTTAAAATCCCAAAGAACTGCAAAAAACTCCCAGATGTCTTCCTTAACTAAAGACCTTGTGTGTGTGTGTGTGTGTGTGTGTTATAAGAGAATGTTAACCGATAAAACAGAAAAACGGACAAGAGAATTAGTAGGTCAGCTGGTTCTGGTTGCACATGTGTTTGTGTGAACAACTGGCTGATCTTATCCGTTATGGGTGTATCAAGACCCTTATTATCAATGGACCAGTAATGTTTTGTTCTTTAGTGACATCAAAAATACTTGTTTGTGTTGTTTGGTTTAAAATGGTTTATCCCAGTGATGTAATTCTGAAACTTCATCTAAGTTACACAGCATTATCATCTGGCAGAAGGAAATGGGAATTAATTTCCTTCCTTCATTAATTTCCTTCCTTCATTAAATTAACAGTTAATTTCACATTCAGAATGCACTAAATCTACCAAAACACTTCATACATGTTTCAGATTAGCTCATTCCATAACACTAGAAAAGGCTGTTAACCAACAAACACACGTTGTTTCTCATAAAACAACAGCCTGCCTAAATGTTTTATTTAATGAATTATTTAATGTATTTTTTGTAAAGATGTATTTTCAAAGCAGGCACTACTGCTTATAATAAGTAGAGAGTATTAAAGTTACTACGTATTTATATTATTAAATACTTAAGTTTATAACTTTATTTTATGACTTTGAGAAAAAATATTGAGAAATATGAATAGGTACCTAGCTGAATTACTGATTATTGCTTAATAAAATATTGGAAGTTTAGGATCTTAGTCTATGATTATTGATTTTTACTTATGGTAGCCGTTGAGAATGTGTTAATGAAACACTGTTTGGTTACATTTATGTATTTACAAAAACCATAATATTGAAATGACATACATATAATACAATAAGATACATTTAATCTAGTTAAAGAGAGGATTGGTGTAATCAACCAATTATTTTTATATAGAGATGAAGTACTAGGGGAAGGAGAACGTAAATGATAGAGAAACAATTCTATTTTATTTTATTAATGTTAGTTCAACATCTGTGCCTTTTACAACATTTATCTTACTGTGTGTGTGTGTTTGTGTGTCTGTGTCTGGGTGTGTTTGTCTTTTTCTATTCCGGTGGGCACTTCAAAATGACTCACTGACTCAAAACAGTTTTTTTGAAAATGTAAAAATGCAGAAAGTTTCAAATAGTCAATAATGTCAAAAAAAAGTCAAATAGTTGAATACATTGCATCTATGAGAGCTTCTCACTAATTTAGCTTTTAATGTCTGTGAATGTGAGCTTCACTCTGTAGCATACAGCAGAAATCCACTGAATGTGTTGTAACGATTCTGATCATCACAGAGCCAGCAGCCTGTGTGGAGACTGATGGTAATGCGGTCGCCGACTCTGAGCTGCGCGAGTAAGACCGCTGTGGCCTGGTCCTCCTGGTCTTGATCATACATCTCCCTAAGTGCTGCTAGAGCCACACCATTCCTCCTGATACTGGTACAGACGGACAGCGTTGCGCCTGGTGAGCCTGCGTCGCTGAACACGGTAAATGCCAGGTTATAAACACCTGACCGTGGAACCGTGAACACACCAGTGGATGAGTTGTAGGCCTCTCCAATGTTGATAAAGATGCTCTGATAGACCACATTTATTGCTGTCCTTGCCGGACCAATACAGCGTCTCCTGTCGGTTAGACCCACAGAAAACGCCACTCGATTCTCTAAAGACGAACAAGGAACATATATGTAAAAAAATAACAAAAGAAATATATATATATTTTTTTTTTATAAAAAAATAATTTAAAACATCCGCTCTGTACATTTTTTAATGTTTATTTAAAAAACTAAAGGTCCATAGAGTCTGTTGAGCTTGAGATGGTGTATGTGCTCAAAGATAGCAGCGTTTGTGTGTACCTCTTATGTTTCTCAGTGTGTTTTGTGCTCTGGCCAGCGAATCCTCCAGTGAATTCATACTGGAGTTTAAATATTCTTCTAACTGCCATTTTTTCCTCTGCATCACACAACAACCACATGATTCTTGGTCAGTCAGACACGCTACGTAGAGAGGAATAAAGATATTAGTCGCAAAATGTCGCAAAATCTTTTATGTTGCTGTTCCATTTTACATTGTTATTATTAAGATTTTCAAGGAGACTTGCAATGATTCTTACGGTTGATGGGGTCTGGAGCAAGGTTTTGTTCTGGCACGTCCCAGGGGAAGGTCTTTTGCTGGCCGAACACCAATGGCAACACAAAGAACAGCACAAGGCCTTTTCCTGATCAAATTTTTCACAAAGAGTATCACAATTCTGTCATAACTATGATTACATCACACATTTTGGTAACACTTTATTTCGATAGTCCACTTTAGACATTGTACTAACTATAAGTAACTTTTCAACTACATGTCAACTAACTGTCATTATAGTATTAGTAGACTGTCAACTTAATATCTACTAATACTTTATTTTGTTGGTCCCCCAACAGACATTTAACTGACTATAGGTAACTTGGCGACTTCAAGTAAACTTATTCTCCTAACCCAAAGCTTAACACCTAACCATGACAGTCTACTATAATATACTAATAATCTAATGAGAGTTACTTGGCATGTAGTTGAAAAGTTACTTATAATTAGTAGAATGTCTAAAGTGACTATAGAAATGAAGTGTAACCCACATTTTGTATGGCTCTGAGTCTGTTTAGTTCAAGCTCATGTAATTTGAACCATGAAATCAAATGTATACAAATCTTTCACTTATAACTCAGCCCACATATAATCTACATCTGCAGACTTTCCCCTTAAGCATAATTTAATAATTATTACGACTACCAAGAAGAGTGCAGCAACTTCAGCTGCATTGAAACATTTTACGGAAATCGTTTCCATAGAGTTTCATAGATTTGTTTCGTAATCTAAAAAAGTCTGTAGATTCTAGCACAATATAAACAAATGAATGTAACAACAATACGATGCGTCTGCCTCTTAAATATTAGATAAGCTTATTAGTCTTTAAAAGCTGTATATATAATTCTTGCCAAAATGTCTTGATATTTATTTTGTTTAAAAAAATAATAAATACAATTCTGAAGTAGTTTCCAATAGACATGTAATAAATAAAATGAAAAACAAATGACATTATAAAATGTTGCTATAATAAATATATATATAAGACACACAAGCAACATCTGAATGTTTTTTTTTTCCAACTGAATGTTTAACAGGTGCATATCTGCCAAGTTTGTTAGGCACTTACTCTCTAAATAATTATTTCTGTACAGAAACCGTGGTTTATTTTCTCACCTTTCATGTCTGATGGCTGTTTCTGTTTCTTCCCTTTGAGTCTCAGTGGGAGCAAATGAAAATCAGAGTCGGTGTGATGTTCAACTTTATATCCTGACAGCACTCCTCCTCCTCCTGTGTTCAGGTAGGGAGATTCATGTATGTGTGTGTATTTAAAGAGGAGCTTTACATCGGCAATATGAAAAAAAAAATACAACAAGGGAGATATCAATTCATGTAACTGTTACTTGCCTCAGATACACTGAAATACAAAACCCCACGAGTTACTGTACATATAACACAATGACACTCATCAAAGCCATGAAATATGATGAAAGCTGATATCTCAGCTATCTATGAAAGCTTTTCTAAGCAATCAAACATGCACTTTCCCAGGAAGTATCTCTGTTTTGTAATGATTGAAGCCCTAGAACAGCTATTCAAAGAAACGCACCACGCCTCTATCTACATTGTAACACAAGACAGTCATAAATGATGCAAAACATCACAATAATGTGTGTTGTAATTTAAGTAAAATATTCCCGCACGGCATTTCTTCATTTGACTTTATTTGCATCGACTCAGTTCATTGTTTACAGTCTGATAGAGATCTCAGTTCAACAAAGCGTAAACACACATTAAAGCTAATTTATCCAGCACACATACAGTATTAACACCAGCAGAGAAAAAGAATCACTTAATGGGATAGTTTAACCAAAAATCAAGACTTTCTGGTTACAATTTTAATGTTTTCTTAATTGTTGCAGTGTAATTATACATTTAAGTACTGAGGAATCTTACAACAACATACAGGCTTACGGTTAGGATTAGTGTTGGGTTTATGGTTAGTTGTAATTATGCATAATTATGTTACTGACTTTCTTTCTTCTGTGAATCACAAAAGAAGATATTTTGGAGAATTTTGGTAACCAATCAGAATGGTTGGCTTCCATTGTTGGGTCAAACAAAAACTGACACACTTTTTAAGTTAAACTTTTTAAACTATTGTAAATCTTTTATGTTCAACAGAAGAAAGTCATGCACAACACAATGATGAGTACATGATGACATGATTAACCCTTTAGCTGTTTTTATTTGGTTTTATTTATTCTTAAAATTATATGTTAACTTATGAAAGGCAAGTTGGTTAGAGACAGTGGATTTTACCACATTAAAAAAATCTGTAAGATGATGACAGACTGGTGTATGAAAGTGATAAAGACATGGGTTTTCATGCAAAGTTTTAGCCAGGGTTTATTTTTGCAGGCAAGTTACAACTCAGCTATGGAAATAAAACCAGCAAGACTTGCATGCATAAAGCATTTTTCTCTCTCTCATTCGTCCTCTTTTACTTTGCTGTCATAGGTGCCTTGGCCTTTGTATGTCGAGACGTATCCACTGGTGTCAGGGATGTCTTCCCTCCCAACACGGCCTTTTCCTTTTCCAGACGGATCAAAACGCTCCTTATGAGAACCAGTGAACTTACTGCTGTCTGTTAGCCTTTCCACAGCAGAGGCTTTTGCCACTTTCTGCGGAGAGAAACAGATTATCCATGGTTATTGGACATGGTTATTGCTTAATCTATGAAAACAGACTGATTTGATTGGCTGGGACTCACAGTGACACCAATGTTGGCTGGTTCTTTGCCAGCCATGAGACTGTAGAGAAGCTGTACTGCCTCTTCCTGACTCTTCCCTTTAAAACGTTTTGTAGCCAAGTCGGCCATGGCCTGAGTGAACTGCTCAAACGTGATGACACGTGCTGATTTAACCCTAAGATAGTACATAAGCAGACACAGAACAGCACAAAGTTAGGCCCAGTCATGCATACGTCCATTGCACAGGATTAAAAATAAAACAGTTTGCTGTCAGTCATAGTGCGAATACTCATACTTGACTTTGCTGAAGATGATGTCCACGTCCGTGCTGGTGACATTTTTCCCATCGATGACCTTGCAGTCCTTACACAGCTTAACAAAATTTTTCCCGTTCATCTCATTCCCTGTTGCTTTGGTGTCTCCATGAACCGCAAATTTACGAAATGCTGTCTCAACCTCTGCCAGCGAAACCTCACCTGAACCCTCAGCCATGCTGTCAGATCTAGGATGAAAGAAAGACATAATTTAAAAAAAAAAAAAAAAAACAGACAAAAAGATGTTTTGAGCTTTAACTTTTTTTCATACATCATTTTATAATGTTTTATTGCAACATATGGATCTTTCCACTCCTTACTATTATAGTTAAGTTGGCTTGGAAAACTTAACTATAATAGTATTTGTACTTAATGTACTTAAACATTATTTTTTCACTTCTTCTTCTGAGCCAAATTTTAGACTGTATCTCCTCCTATAACGTTAAAGGACAACTCCGGCGCAAAATGAACCTTTGGTCTAATTACACATTGCTACCTAGTCAACCGTTATCTGAGATTTGTTTTCATGATTGCCGAATGTAAATAGGTTTATCTCTAAAAACAGTTTAGCCTATAATGCCAGTATAATGCTAGTATATGGGGCATAGAGTAATGACAAATAAAAATCGCTTGTTATTACCACTAACAAGACTGAAAATAGCCCCACACAAACACGACAGCATAACAAGGGTCCCTACATTCAAACCGAAGCATTGAGAACTTTGTCAGCGTCCATACAGTTTAATAAGAAGATATTTTATACACACAGTCAACTTCGCGAATACAGGAAGAAGCCATCTTGGAAAAATAGTCTCTACCAGTCGATCTATGAGCGCCGATCCAAGTGCGCTGAACTGTGCAGAATCTCATATGGTCCGTTGTTTCCAGAAGAAACACAAACACAAACCGTTTACTTATCTTCAATATGTATATGTAGACTACTGTTCGCGCTCACCTTATCACCTTATTCACATCTCACCAGCGCACTTGGATCGGCGTTCGTAGATCGACTGGGACTATTTTTCCAAGATGGCTTCTTCCTGTATTCGCGAAGTTGACTGTATGTATAAAATATCTGCTTATTAAACTGTATGGACACTGACAAAGTTCTCAATGCTTCGGTTTGAATGTAGGGACCCTTGTTATGCTTTCGTGTTAGTGTGGGGCTATTTTGAGCCTTTTTAGTGGTAATAACAAGCGATTTTTATTTGTCATTACTCTATGCCCCATATACTAGCATTATACTAGCATTATAGGCTAAACTGTTTTTAGAGATAAACCTATTTACATTCGTCAATCATGAAAACAAATCTCAGATAACGGTTGACTAGGTAACAATGTGTAATTAGACTAAAGGTTCATTTTGCGCCGGAGTTGTCCTTTAAAGCTACGACCACCAAACTCGGGTCAGACCTTCAGATTTTTTCTGACTCGAGTTGCTATCTTTTCAGATTAATTTGAGTTTCAGTTTTCTTAAAAAATAATATTAAAAATCATAAAAATCCCATTGACTTTCATTGCAACCGTTCAAATTGAGCCAAGACTACATTGGCCTAGTAGTGTACAACACCATAACTAAAAAAAAAATAAACTCAAAATCTTTCGTTCATTCTAACTAATCCATCTATATCTTTCTTTATTTCTCTTTCTTTCTTTCTTTCTTTCTTTCTTTCTTTCTTTCTTTCTTTCTTTCTTTCTTTCTTTCTTATCTAATCCATCTTTCCTTCTTTCTTTCTCTTTTTAACTATTCTATCTTTATTAGAAAGATTGACTTTTTTATTATCTTGAAACAGTCTTTTGTATTCATTTCTCATATAGTTTAGTTGTAGTTTACCTTGCTATTTCATTACAGTTTACCATTATTTCAGCATATCTGAAAACTTGTAATTTATCACAATAAAAATAGCGGAGGTCTCTTCATAATTCAAACGCTCTGCCAGTTTTGATCCGTGTTTTTGTCCTAAGTCGATTCGATTCACGTTTGGCCTGACGAGCTTCAGCAGATACATTTTTAGTTTTTTATATTTTTGTGGAGTTTGAGTTTGAGTCTGTGTTGTGCTGGAGGCAGGTCGTTTTTTGGTGTTATCAAACTCGATTTCGTCAGCTGCAGTGCTGTTGCTTAGACTGTATATAAAAAAGAAGAGAGTTTCGGGAGTGCGCATGCATGTCACACCCGATGGATTTCGCAGAAAATTTAACCCAGAGACTTCACATAGAAATAGGAATACTGGCATTCAGAGGTAATATCAAAACCCGACAAGTGGATCATTGTAATCTGTGATTACAACCCCTTCACACACAGGCAATAAAAAAAGGATTCATTTTAGAAGAAAAGTTACATATAGCACCTTTAATGAAAATATGTGTACTTTGTGTTTTTTTTATATATAGTTACTGTTTTCCTCAAGGCTGTGTTACTTATATAATTAATGTTAATATAATAATAAATAGCATGACCTCTCCTAATAATGTATGTCTTGATGTCTGTTATGTACAGTGAAAGCTGCTCTCCTGGTGCTGTAATGTTTCTGTACTCGTTACACCCAGAGTTACTGTCCCACACTGTTCCATGATCCATGCTCACAAATATCATTCTCATTTACTCCACACCCGCGCACACACTCACATAGAGAGAGACGTTGGGTATTCATGTTTTATGGTCACAATTCATAGACATACGTATTACTTTATTACGCTGTACAAACTGCATATCAAATCCAAAAACCATAAACCTACCCATCGTATAAAACTTTCTGCATTTTTACATTATCAAAAAACAAGTAGTTTGATTAATAACCTGTTTTCCTAATGGGGACTTAAAAAATCCCATGAGGACATTATTACACACATGCACACATACTTGGTTTCTCTTTGTGGGGACTCTCCATAGGCTTAATGGTTTTTATACTGTACAAATGGTATATTCTATCCCCTCACGTAACCCTTACCCTAAACCTACCCATCACTGAAATCTTTCTGCATTTTTACTTTTACAAAAAAAATAAAATAAAAATCACTTAGTATGTTAATTACTCCATTTCCCTTGAGGGGATTGCTGGCTGTTTCCCACAATGTAGGCGATTTCAGGTTTCACTATCCTTGTGGGGACATACAACTATAAACAGTATTTTAATGAAGTCCACTTTACTAAATTAGCTTCAGCTGTGTTTGCTTGCTTCCCCTCTCTCCTTCTCTCTCTCTCTTTGGGTATTTTTAATTCGTGAAGGCATCATATACGTAAAAGCATCATAAATGTACTACTGCATTTACCTTTTATAGATGGAATAATAAAGTGAAAGTACATCTTTAAAAAAAAATACATGAAACTAAAAAGGAAGAAATTAAAAGCTTCTGGTAAAAAAAAATAATGCTGCCTATATTCCTTTTATTCATTATGTGCGAAATACATATTCAAATGTACTCTAAATATATGTGAAATATGTACTATAAAAACAAGCTTACTGCGTCTCATGCATGAATTCCTGCTGGTCTTGTTTGGCCTTGTGTATATATAATATACATAACATATATATATAACATAACATATAGACTTCCAGATGGGTGTGTGTTAGTGAGAATGAAAGAGCTGGAGAGATTCAAGCCTACCTGACAGTGAGGTGGACAATCTTGGATACTGATGCTAAGATGCTACTGAAAGGATGCTGAAAGGTTTCTCCGTCTTCCTCTATGCCTGTGCTGTGTGTGTGTGTGTGTGTGTGTGTGTGTGTGTGTGTGTGTACAATGACGTAAGAGAGAGGGGAGGAGAGAGCACAGCCCAGCACAAATGATGATTTCACTCGCTCGTCTCTCTCTCTCTCTCTGCCACATGTCCTCTTGTCCTCCCGCTATTAAAAATTTCTCTTCCTGTTGGGCTCTTTTCTTTATATTTGTCCTCTCTTTTACTTTGCTGACTATAAGTACTCCTTGAATTTCAACCTTCTTTCCCTCCTTGTCCTCTCCTCCGTCTGTCTTTGTCTCTCTCTCTGTTGCCACACCCTTAGTCTCCGTGGAGCAGATAGTGAGTCCACACACGTACACATGTTGTTAGACTGTGATGCTCTAAATGTTATTTGCTATAATGGCTTCAGTGCATCTCTGTCTAATGGCTCTGAGCGCTCACCACTTACAGACAACTCCAACCGCATGGATGAGACCCACTAACGGAAAAACTCATCATTTACAGCACAACTAGAGGAACAATGTCTGTTTACAGCACATGCACAAGAATAATATGATTTAATAACTGGAATTTGGCCATATTGCAGTTAATGTAAACATGATAATTATCTAACATAACTGCAACCAGGCCAAACAAAATTTAGTCTTGGTGATACAAACCTCAGACACATTTTTGGAGAGATGAGTGCTATGTAGCCGGTTTGGGCATACATGAGTGCGTCTCTCACTACGAATTGGCTACCACCCTGCATGCGCTGCGCTGTGTTGTGTGATGTTGAATAAAGACTGGAGTCAAATCTGCAGTTCAGTGATTCTTTTATCCATAGGCATAATCTGCATAAATTGGAAAATGCCGCCAAATCGTTGTAATCAGCCTGCTCCTTGCTCAGCTCAGACCTCCCGTGGACTGAAGCTAGTTCACAATATTGCAGACAATCTCATTTACAATAATAAAGTAATATAAAGGAAATAATAAGATTATATCAGATACAATATTGCAGGAAAAGACCTCACAATGCAATCAGTAATTTAATTTCAAAGAATTATATCAAAAATATCCATTGATATGATGAGTTTGTATTGCATCACTCTTATTATTCAAATCCATTTCATATAATACCTCTTCAATCCCACACATTTCCAGCATTCGATATAAACACATAACCAATAAAATATTGAACGCACATGAAAAAGAAATAAAAACAGATCAAAGTGCATAACCATACCTGCATGAGTTTGCAAAAGCATTCAGTAAAGTTAACCTTACGGCCTATAAATTGTAATTCATGCTGTGTTAGGGAATCAGTGAAAAATAATGAAGGTACAAAATAACTAAATAACTGTTATAAATGGGGATCGAGAATGAGAATTTCCAGTATTTCCTCAAACATTTTATCTTGGTATAAATGGTTTATTAGTTTATGTGTTTGTACATGAATAATTATACGTGAATGACAAGGAAAACGTACTTTCTCTGAAAACGACAATGTGTTTGTTCGCGGTAAATAAAGAAAGCATAATTAGCCTAATTATTTGTGACGTTCAACAAGGTCTTGGAAACATTCTCTCAAGATTCTGGTCCATATATGAACAAAAAAACATTAGGTATAGCGGCATATTCAAGAAGATGGAGACTGGTAATAAAAGGATGCTGTGATGGATTTTTTTTCCTCAAGCCTAACTGTTTTAGATTTGTCTCCCTAAAACAAACTATACTATTATAACTTATATGCTAGCTCATCTATATATACTTAACGTTAGCTATGTTAACCCTTCAGGTGACTACAGCCTTTTGTCCCTAACTATACTCCGACGTGTCTCCGGACGTACTCAGCGAGTCTCCAGACGACTACTGCTGAGCTGATAATTCTAACGTATTTGTTCTCTAGCTGCGCATCTTAAATGACAGAACAGACAGACAGAGTAATTGTTCTCTAAATGTTCTTTATTACGGCCGAGAGTTCTCGAGCAGTTCTCAGAGAATCACCCAAAAAGAGGCAATAAGCCTGGCCGGAGGATCTCAGACAAATCCCATTGAGAATCACACCAGTAAAAACAAATAAAACAGTTTTTATAGAATGACAAATTACACCATACATAACATAATTTACCTACAATTTGATTGGTTCTTGATTACTTCATAATCACAAGGTTTCAAACTTTTCTAGTTTTATTTCCCATATACACACACTCAAAGTCATAAGTTTTCCATTGTTTTCATACAGTACATTCTGTTCAAATGTTAGATGTTAAATAAGGTTTGATGATATAAAATTTCCACCACAATGCACACTGGCTGTTATAGGCTGTGTCATATAAACACTGCTCATTTGGTATTAATTTGTGCAAACACAAATTGTGCAAAGAATGTGTGTGTTTTTTCTCTCTGAAGCGCAGGTCTGGCAGCTCATCCAGATGGTAGCTCAGCATCATTTACAATTCCCTCCTTGGACCTGCAAGGACACCATTGTGAATGCACAGGAAACACCTTATGTTTAGCTTTAATGTGCAAGGCTTCCTTTATCATCCGTTTTCAGTCATTTTAACTGTACAAAAACATTATGTTATGCTACGTGATGTTGCAGACTGGTATTTCTTATCATATTATTAGGGGTCCAAGCTCAAAGTGCTATGTATTTGTAAGGATGTTTAGATTAACTAAACTTTACACATATAGACAACAGGACATTTTGAGGGCACACACCAAGTTTTAAAAAAAAATCCACCAACATGGAGAGCTACAACTGAAAAAACACTTACACTAAGTTGATAGTTTCGTGAATAAGTACAATTGCAGTTTTTTAACAGAGATGGCGACAAATAGAAAAAACTGCAGACTAGTAGTGTAACTTACGGAAGCCCTGAACCGCAACATAAAAAAAATCTAGCATTTCGAGATTAAAGTCGAAATGTTTCGAGATTAAAGTTGAAATGTTTCTAGATTAACGTCACAATATTTCGAGATTAAAGTCGAAACGTTTCGAGATTAAAGTCAAAACAATACGATAATACAGTCTTCCATAGAAGTGTGTGCATTCATAACAGTGCGCGTCCACTCAGAGTAAAGAAATGGACTTGTGAAGTAGAATTTGTGTAAAGAAATGGACTTGTGAAGTAGAACTGCCATGGATTAACACAAAATAGTAGCTTTTAACTTTTATCTGGGCTTTCAACAAAATTTTACACACATGCTAGTGGCAGTGTTTCTGAGGTGTTTTCGTGCTTGTCTAGTCAACATTATCTGGGTCGAGAACACAACAGTAACCGTTCTGTCTCTTCACCGTAAAGACGTTCTGGATACATTTTAAGTGCATCATTCTGTATCCAATCATTTGGCCGGATCCTGTGATTTCCTAAGATTTAATAATAACCACTAATGGTTGAGGAGAGATTCTCTGATATGATTGTAAAGCGCTTTGAGTGTTGGCCTTGTAGACATATGAAAGTGATATATAAATGCCCCATTCATTCATTCATTCATTCATTCATTCATTCATTCATTCATTCATTCATTCATTCATTCATTCATAAAGCTGGATTTCTCCAGGCGGGATGGATGGGAGCCGCGAACTCAAGAGTGCCGCTTAAAGGCCAATTTATACTTCTGCGTTGGGTGCGCGCAGCATAGACATATACACTAGACCTCACCTGGGGGTTCTTCTAAGCATGCGTCAAAACCGCCGCCATCTTGGAACAGGGGTCTTGTCATAGGAAGTAGCTAGGTAACGCTGCTATCTCTGCCTTTACTTCGAATTCATTGATGGTGGCGGACTTTTGTGCAGCGTATGAAGTTTACGGATGAAATCTGAACTAGGAAGAATGTTTTTAAAAAAAAATAAAAAATTTAAAAAAAAATTTTCTTTCTGGAATCAATGATAAATACATGTCTGACCGTTGGAACAAACCAAAAAAACAAGAAAAATCGCATTCATGATGATTTATGGTGATTTTATTTGCGTTAGACCTGTGTCTACTACATTGACGCTGATGCATTAAAGTGGAGGGGCTCCCCTGTTTCAAGATGGCGGCTCTATTGACGCATTCGTTCTAATGAACTGCCGTATCCAAGGTGAGGTCTAGTGTATATGTCTATGTGCGCGCAGTAGGTACGGCGTAGCATACGCACAGACGCGTCCCATACCGCGTATCCTTCGCCGTCGCCTGACGCACACCTCTTCAAAAATGTAACTACACGTCGCAACGACGCGGACTGCAAGATCGGTGATTGGTCGGCTTGGTAGCATCGCATTTCCTCCTACGCATTTCCACACGTACCTTCTCACGCATTTCCACCACTGTCTATGATTTCCACACGTACCATCTCCTCCGACGTCTTCTCTCATTTCTGCCTTTCAGTTTTAGTAATTTCACTAAAGTGAACTGTTTTTCCACCTCAATAAGCTCCAACTCCAACATGATCAGCTCTCTTTCAGTCGCTATTGCTTGTAGTAACCTAGCCGTGAGGAATCTAAACACAGTGGAACATTAAAACCCTCCGCCGCCAACTAGCGTTTCGGAGCAGTACTGCAGAGCAACCAAGACCTGAACGCAGAATTATAAATGCTCACAACGGCGTCGCCTACGTGCGTAGCCAACGCCGTACACTAAGGCGTACCCTCGACGCAGAAGTATAAATTGGCCTTAACATGGCGTATAGTGGGGGGCAGGGCTCAGAGAGGGCTGTGGCGTCCCGCTGTGGCCTCCAGAGCCAGTCTGGGTGTAAGGGCGGGTGGGAGCTGCAGGAGGGCGCCTTCGGTGGTGGGCAGACTGAGGGATCTGAGCGAACGGCAGGGATGTCAGGGCAGATCAAGCCTCAGTCTGCTTGTGGCCGGTTGAGAACTGTTGGGAAAAGCACTCAACCGCACCGCCGAAAAGGCCGACCTGGGATATGGGAGTGTCAAGCAAAAGGGTCCGTCTGACACCCTGCACTTCAGACAGGTTCAGCCACAGAATGGTGGGCATCACCTGATCCAGGGAGCGCACGGCCACTTTCGTCACTCAGAAAGCAAGGTCAGTGGCGGCGCGCAGCTCATTGAAGAGCCCCGGGTCAGTCCCGCCCTCGTGCATGTCCGTGAGCATCTGGGTGTGGTAGACCAACAGAATGGCCACGGCATGCAGAGAGGCGGCTGCCTGTCCTCAGCACTATAGAATTTCGCCACAAGTGTAGACGAAAAGCTACAGGCGGCGGATGGGTGCTTAGGATCGCGCCAAGAAGAAGCAATCTGCGGACACAGTAGCATCGCAATAGAGCGTTCAACCCGGGGGGACCCATGGGTAGCAGCCCCGTCGAGGGAAGAAAGGGCGGAGGAGATCAACGAGGGATCGCTGGAAGACTTCAAGGATGTCGAGATCTCCTGATGCACATCTGGGGAAAAAGGTATTGGAGTGGACGCCAACAGGAGTCAGCGGCCACACCCAAAAACCAATCGTCCTGGGAAAGCAGGGCTGTCATCTCAGGATCTGACTCGACAGATGCCATATGCACACCCGAAAGTGGCAGCAATGTCTTATCTTCACTTCCCGAAGATTCTAGCCCGCCTCTGTGGCCATGACAAGTAAGGTCTGATCGGCCTCTGTGGCCGTGACATGATCGGCCTGGGTATGATAACTCTTAAGCTGAATTATGGGCAGAAAGGGCATCTACCCTGTACTAAATTTCCCTTCACACCAGACAGTTTAACCTTGAAATTATTCCTTTCTCTGATCCAGCATGTATGTGTGTTTGTGTTCTACCTGCATGACACTAGGCTGAGTGTGTACAGTACACACTGTGCTGTCATGTCACAGTAGTTTACTCACAGAAAACAAGCACTGACTAGACAAATTTATTCTAACGACTTTCCATATTGACAGACAAAACAGTTTCACATTTCGCTGCTGTGCATGTACAGAGAGAGAGCACATTTCTTCAAAATATTTTCTTTGATATACTGCAGAAGAAACAACATCATACAGGTTTGGAATGACATGAGAGAGAGTAAATGATAACTATTTTATTTTCTGGGTGATCTATCAGTTTAATTCTTTCTTTAGCATTTGCTCTAATTATGTTTTAAGTGACCTCCTGAAACAGGATACCTGTACATATGCCTCTCTTAAACCCTCATCTAAGCTCATACTGTGTTTGTAGTTCAGCACCTCCACCTTTGGTGCTAATCTATAAATACAGGTGTGTTCCTGCTTCAGTTGCTCTTTCAATTCACCTGTCTTTCTCTCGTCTTTCTTTTAGAAAATGGCTGAATCTGACTACCTGGACTACACCTGTCCACTCTGCACAGACACCCAGCGAGACCCCGTCACCATCCCATGTGGAGACACCTTCTGCTTGGAGTGCATTAAGATCTACTGGGACCATTCTGACCACCTCGGCGTGTATAGTTGTCCTCAGTGCCAGGCGACCTTCACTCCTCGGCCCATACTCAGACGTAACGTACCCCACGTAGGCAACCCGGAGCCTAGGCCGCCCCCACGTGAGCTAACTCCTTTTCCCTACTTCAAGCGTGACGCGCTGTGTGATTTCTGTACCGGCCGGCGGAGCAAAGCGGTGAAGTCGTGTCTGATGTGTCTGGCCTATTACTGCGAAACGCACATCAAGCCTCACTATGAATCAGCCACATTTAAACGACATAAACTGGTGGACGAGACGGGACACCTAGATCGGAAAATCTGCCCGCAGCATGAAAAAGGCTTAGAGCTTTTCTGCCGCTCAGACCAGATGTGCATCTGTGTGCTGTGTACAGTACGAGAACATCGCAGCCACAACATAGTCAGTGCAGATGATGAACGCACAGAGAAACAGGTGAGACATCATGAGGAGATTATAGTTGTCGATAGTAGACCAGAAACAAGTTGTAACAGAGGCCATATCTGTAAATCAATTACACAAATATGTTGGTTATTTTATATTAGCAGTTTTATGTGTTGGTTTCAAACATCTAGTCAAAAATGTATTAAATTTAATAATGTTTGTGATTTTGTGAATTTCTGGATTATAATTTTCGCCAGCTTTACTTTAGGATATTTTTCATAAAAGTCAGGGAAAGTTGTCACAGCTGGTTTGAACTGGTTTATACATTCATGTATTTTTAAAATAATTAATTCATATTCAAAACAGTGGATTGGTATTTTTGTGTTTCATAATGAATGTTTGTTTGTTGTTTCCCGGCAATAACAGTGGAAATGTAAATAGCTTTTTGAAGATTTCATAAATCGTTAAGGTTTCTGCCTTGACTTTGAAAAATTAACCTATCCAGATAAATTTTCGAAAGTTACTTACTCTATGCCTCATTCTATGTGGACTGTCACAGATTTCAATTCTCTTATCAAAAGGTATGGTATTATTTATCTTCCTGGATAAATATTTTGTCTAGCTAACATCTGCTGCAATGAAGACTGTAATCTCAGAGCTCTCTTTTTTGCATACATTCTTCTGTGTGATTATAGAAAGTCTTGGTTGTGACGCAGACAGAGGTTCAGCACATTATCCAGGACCGAATGAAAGAACTTCAAGAACTCAGACACAACGTGGATGTTCTTAAGGTTAGTCCAGTCCGGATAGAGAGTCCTAAAGAAGCTTCTGGGCGAAACACGAAAGCATGGTTTGACAAGTTCCGTTGTTATCAACATAGTTCAACAAATTGCCGTTTCAATAAACATTTGCACAGACTTGCGTGGTTGGGTTGGAACTACAGTTCTCGAGTTTTGATTAGAAGCATAATTCCCTTTTAGTCGATAACGTCGGTTGACTGAATAAGGAACGCTGCAGAGAGCCAATGTTCTTCGAGTAGGGTAGGACGGGTACAGTTGAGACATAGGTACAGTGAGACACCTTAAATAACTTGCGTGCGCAACCAGCAAAAGTTGTTATTTTTGCTGTGCACATGCGTATTAGTATCTTCTTTGATCGTGGGAAATTTGATCAATGGATGCATCTCCGTTCCACTATATGGTTATATGGTTCGTTATTCTATAATGATGCATCATACTATAGTAGTTAATGAGCAAGTTATATCGTTGTACGTGAAACGCATTCTTTCTTTTTTTTTTTTTTTTTTTACTAAAAGTACCCTTTCTCTGTAGGGAAATGCACAGCGGGCACAGACTGACAGTGATAAAATCTTCAGCGAGATGTTACAGGCGGTAGAGCGATGGCATGCTGAGATAAGCCAACTCATACAGGCCAACCTACAGGCCTCCATGGCTCAGGTGCTTACACATTATATTCAGATGTGAATGAATTAAAATCAGTGATGCATTCATTTTATCCATTTAAAACCCTGTCTGCTTATTGGGGAACTGTGGTGAGATAAACTATTTTGTTTTAAGTTTTTAAAGGTGCCATCTACCATAATAAATCAAATCCTACTCCATATTCCATAACAGATGGGGGCAGTATACCTCCAAAAAATGACTTGTGCTCCTACCATCGCGCATGTTATTCAAATCATTTGACATGATAGTAAAAGGTTGGAAGACCGCAGTTTCACGTGGAACATTTGGAGATTTTTAGAGATCAGAGACTCAATGAACTAAACACTAGAGTGAACTAAACTAAACACTATGAATCTCAACACTAAATGATGAAGACCGCCTCATAGATCTCAAAAACAAGCTGGTGCATTTCGACGGTATGGGAAAATAAAAGCTTGGGCAATTATTTGAAGTTTATGGTATTCGTTTTGTTCATATTACACTTTTATTGTTAGTGAATTAATTTGACAGACAGCATTCGCTGATGTTGATCAAGCTAGCGCCGTGAATTCACCGTGAGACACACGCAATTGACACTTAGCAAGCAGGTTAGTTAAGCTCTCAGATTCTGTCAATTATATTACGCAATTCAAAGAATAAATACCGTTTTGGCGCTTGTACATGTTACACTACAGATCCCTAGCGCACGTGAACCGATCGTCTCTACTAGCTGGAAAAAGAACCCGAACACTGTTGAAAGATACAGTATGCTACAACTTACCAAAATGTATTCCTCATGCATAATGTCGACCAATCATTTTTTGAACTCTTCCCTGAACTGAAATGTAGTAATGGGCTGTATTTCCACACGACTGACATCAGGTTCAAGTACACACACACACACACACAAGCCGGCGCGAGCGCGACTCACTCGCGTATTGCAGTTTGGCTGGTGCTAACGTTGCCCGTCCGCATACCGCCTCCCATGGCCGGAACTGGTATTACGATACCTGCCGGGCCGGGGCTAGTAATTTAGCATGCTAATTCAGGTTAATATCTCGGCAGCACTATAACTTGTCAGTTTTTTAATGACATCTTTGCACTTATTTCTTCTCATTCTTTTGATGCGTGTAGCTCATTTTTCGTATATTGTTACCTCAATTATTGTATATGGCACCTTTAAGGGGAAAAAACATACAGTTATGGTCAGAATTAGTGGCACCCTTGGTAAATACGAACAAAGAAGGCTGTGAAAATAAATCAACAAAAACTAAAATTCACAGATTCTGTAGATTCCCACATCCATGTTGGTGCTTTGGCAAAAGCGACGTATATGATGCCTTGGGATGAGAATGCGTTGGATATGTTTCACACACACTGCTTATAGAGCTGCTACTGTTGCTGTTCCCCACTCTCAGACTGTGATAGCTTTAATGTACTGACAGGCTCAGGGTTACATAGAGCGACTTGAACAAGAGATCATGGAGCTTCAGAAGAGAGATGCTGAACTACGTCAAATACTTGACACAGAGGACAACATTCACTTCCTTCAGGTAAAGGACAGCCTCTCACATTTCACTAGTTTTATTTTTATCATCCTGGATTTCCACCATTGAGAAAGTTGAAATCTGTGAACTAGTCTGACTGGAAATTTAATATGGACATTCAGGGAAGCTACTTAGCAGCACAGATTTTGTTAAGTGTCTTTATTATTTGTGCAGAATTTTCCCACACTATCGGTTGCACCGGAGCCCATGGTGCCTAAAGTGCTGATAAACCCAGAGTTTTCCTTTGGTGAGATCACCAAGACCGTCTCTGACATGAAAGAACACCTGGACAACATCTGCAAGAAAGAGCTGGGAAACATCTCCAAACGAGGTAACAATGAAGACTATAACATTTAACCACTGAGAGGCTAAAGAAAAGACATGGGATTTATTTAGACTTATGTAATATCTTTAATGACTTATGTATTGACTTATTTATATCTATATATTTTTTAAAAAATCCTATGCTCACAGAGGCTTATTTTATTTATTTAAAATAAAAAATACTGTAAAAACAGTAATATTGTTATATTATTATACAATTTTAAATAACTAATTCTATTTCAATCTGCGAAAACTAATCTAATCTGACAAAACCCCACAAACGTATCTGTAGCCTTTGGTTGGCGTCTGTCGTCGGTGCAGTGTGAATTGGCCTTAAAATGTAATTCATTCTACTTCAGAAATCATTCTAATATGCTGATTTGGTGCTCAAGAAACAGTTGCAAATTTATTTGATGAATACAAAATCTAAAAGAACAGCATTTGTTTTAAATACAAATCTTTTGTAACATAAATGTCCTTACTCTCACTTTTAATCAATTTAATACATCCTTATAAAATATCCAATATTAATATTTAAAAAAAAATCGTTAACTTTTGATCGTAGTGTACAAAATTCTATATTTGATCTACTATTAATTTTTGCATGATTTATTTTTTAGTGAGTGACACTTCAGTCTATGTCCTTATTCCGAGGTCTGGAGGACGTTTGAATGGTAAGAGGTTCTACATTTCTGAATATGTTACAGCACTCGGCTCATTTATGTAGCCTACCTTAGCTTAGCTTTATACTATATTTTCAGCTCCGATAAGAAATGACTTCCCAGAGCCTAAATCAAGACTGGACTTCCTCAGATGTAAGTGTAGACAACATGAATTCATCTCTTCACTATACAGATGATAATATCTTATTTATCTAAATGCTAAAGGAGTCTATTTTTTGTACAATATTATTTCACAGATTCTTGTAAACTTACATTTGATCTCAACACCGCCCATAAAGAACTAGTCCTCTCAGACGGGAATCGCCGGGTGATCCGTAAGCGAACAACCCAGTTCTACCAAGATCACCCGGAGCGGTTCGATGGATTTTGCCAGATCCTGTGCAAGGAGCCGCTCAGTGGATTACGGCATTACTGGGAGGCAGAGTGGAACGGTGAATTTTCCATTGGAGTCGCCTTCAAGAGCATCAGCCGTAAAGGTAAGAACTCCAACAGCCTTCTGGGATACAATGATAAATCCTGGAGTCTCCTGTGCTCAGACTCTGGATACTCCGCCTGGCACAATAAGATGGATAAAGATCTGCCGGGAGCAGCTCGTGCCACACGGATCGGTGTGTATTTGGATTACGCTGGAGGATCTGTATCCTTTTACACTGTGTCTGAGACAGTGGAGCTCATCCACAGATTTCAGGCCACGTTCTCTGAACCGCTGTACGCTGGGTTTGGTGTTGGATCATCTGTAACTTTGTGCATGCTGGAGAAAAACTGCCGAACATACCGCTAAAGGGTTCTGAGTTTACCTTTGATCCTGAGCTCTTAATTGATTCATCAAATAGAATCTTGAAAGGGTGAACAGTGAAATTGAAAATCATATTGAATTTAAGACCACACTGAATGGTGGGGTATTGGGGGGGGGGCAGGGGGAGAGACGTTTTCTGGTCACATTTTAAGAAAGAAAAAAAGAATTGTTGTCTTGCATAATGTAAAAATCTACTATTAGGATCCTCTGCACGGACGTTTTTAATTTTAGGAGAATTTTATCCTCCAATTCTTCTTATTAATGGCAAATACTAATTTTTATATTTAAAAAAACAAATTTTTTTATGTGATTCTAAAACTTAAATTTTAACTTTTCTATTCCTCACAGCCTTATTTTCATTTCTGTAAAAAATATGACACTACCTTGATTAAAGGTCTATGACAGTAATCATAATTTAAAAACAGATATGAGGGGGTAAAATGTGCTTATTTATCCTGAAAAGTTTTTTTGTTTCATTTTTTCCTTTGGTTATTGGTTGAGTGACAGTAAATATTGCCAAAACATTTTAATAAAAAATTAAATACTAAGTTACTTCTTAAAAAAGGGCAAGTGTGTATAAAAAAGGAGAGCAGACATGTTTAAAAATAACAAAGCCAGCTAATCCAGTCAGGATGATTTCTTTTGAATGAACTGTCATTTCACACGTAATACAGATTCTGCAATCTTTGGGTTTAGATGTGACTACATCAAGAGAACATTGTGTATTTAAGTGATTATGTGAACAAGACAAATAAAACAAGTCTTATCGTCATTATTGTTTATTGTCCATTTGAATGGTTTCTAAGAGCTTTTCAGTCATTTCACCCATCACCAAGTACACATAAATATGTACAGATGAGAGGACAAATACATCACTCTGTCTGCAGTATGTTTGTTTATACATGGATTAGAAATATTCAAATGCAAATCCAGCTTCCCCTAAAATCAACCGTACCTCTCATTGTTTAAGACATGGCTACACTTGTTTAATTACTCCCTCCTCTCTCTTTTTACATCTAGAATGGCATATTCTCAATGAATGAATAATCATTAACCTTGTAATTTAAAACAGGACATCTGCTCAACATTATACAGTCAACTCACAGAGGACAAGTACCAGTCGATTAGGAGCCCTGATTTCCAAAGGAGTGTCTGTATTACCAACAGAGGGCACCAATCATCGAGAAACTTTTCGTGCTCACCCCAACAAACAGAAAATGTGAAATTGGCCTATAAACAGGTGACTGTAAATGTCCTCAACCATAATGCCCCAATAGCATGTATGAGTGAGTGAATGGAGATCATTCTCCACTTTTGTAACAATTGAAAACAAAACAGTCTGTCAGACATATATATTTTTTATATTATACTGTATTTTATATTATATTTCAAATATATTTTAAGATGCTTTAATAAGACAAAAAAGTAATTGTGTTGTCATGCGTTTCATGTCATTTGGAATGTTTGTTAGATGCTTCACAGTTCAAATAATACAACTGTAAGCGTTTAGTTGAGTATGAACATCCTTAGATCAAGAATTTAGCTCTAATTCTATTTCTGTACATCCAGTTTTGAATTTGTTGCCATTTGTACTGTAGAATTCTGTAACGTCTGTAATTTTTATCCATTTCGTTTATACTCGCTGTCGGACCTACTATCCATCTCTGAATTCAGATATCCACCTCTTGTCACCTATTTCAACCCCAACACCCATATATGTGGGAAAAAAGAAGAAGAAAAACACTCTCCACTCTAAACACACAAGACAATTGGGACGTCACTATGAAAACAGTGACATTCCACGCAAAAAACACAGCCAATAGTTGGTTTAACAGTAATAGTAAGTAAAGCAGTTTATTAAAAACCATTCATTTTCTCTTCAAGATTTTCGCAGCTAAATCTGGCTAATAATTTAGTTTTAAAAATAAAGAAAGCAAGCCACTATTGTCATGTTGTGGACATAACGAATCTACCCACTAGTGGGAGTATCACAGCCATGCTACTTGCATGGCACGCAGCCTAAGGTGTCAGTTATCATCCAGGAAATTTGGTTCTTAAAGCGATAGTTCACCCTAAAATTATATCATCCATAATTTACTCCTCCTCATGTCGTTCCAAACCTTTATGACGTTCATTTCTTCTGTCGAACACAAAAGAAGATATTTTACCAAAAGATTTGATATATTGTCCAAACAACATTGGACTCGTCATTGTCATTTTCTGTGTGCAAAAAACTATCTTCCCCAGAAGAGAGAAACTCATACAAGTTTGAAACATCATAAGGGTGAGTAAATGATAGCAGGTTATTCATCTTTAGGTAAACTACCATTTTAGACCACACACAAGATGAGCCAGTGAGAGGTTTTACTAAATAAAAAGCTGCCTCCATTGTTATAGCTTTGAAAAGGCTTTGCGTGATGTCAGGCTTAAATAACTAAGGTCCTCCATGACTAACAGAATCTAGCTATGTATTCCATTGAACCAGAAGCAGCATACTGACATCATACTGTACCTTAAAACAAAATATACACACAGACACACATAATAGCCTCCACCAAATACACTCAGATGCCACAATTGTTCAGCTGGATTTCAAAGGGTCTAATCAATGGCAGAGTAGTGTCCATGTTTTTTTTTTTTACAGCTACAACACTCGCTGTCCATTAATGATGACATCATCAAACTCCTCCTATGACAGATAGAGAAATGGTAAGTACAGAAACAAACTTTTAAGCATTCTGTTAGTAAATGTCTGATTGGCTCTAACCTCTTCACTCTCTCTGTACTCCTCCTCTTCATCATCGCCCTGTATGTATGTGGCCCCATGGGCACTAAGTAGGGCCTGCACCTCTTTGTTGGGTCTGTAAAGGGCACAGTAGTACGGGGTGTGGCCTGCATACGAGCGCTGATTCACCAATGCGCCGGCGCTCAATAACAAATCCACTACCTCTGACCTTTGACCTTCCACTGCCCAGTGCAATGGAGACCGACCTGACCCCAAATCCTACAAAGCCAGAGTTAATGACTGAACACTAAAATATACTCGAAAAGAAGCTTAATATGATCTTTTATAAAATATATCTTTTTTGTTTATAATTTCTTACTCGTTGATTGGCATCTGCTCCTGCCTCCAATAGCATTTTGATGATATCAATATTGCCCCGATGTACAGCCAGGTGCAGTGCACTAACACCTTAAAGTGACAGATGGACAGAGAAAGGGGATAGTATGGATGGAAAAGACAGAGAAATATCCTGATAAAATAAATGAGATTAAATATTAATCAGTGAAAATGTGTTTTCTTGAGTTTGTAGTGTACCTGAATAATTGGTGATGCTGAGGTGCTCCGGTGGGGTCCGTGGGCAGGTGGTGAGCTCTCTCACACACTCTGTGCGAAGCTCTCGGACAGCCAGGTGTAAAGGTGTGTTGCCGCCCCTCTCTTGGATCTCAACACTGGCTCCACTCCACAACAGCGCCCGAACACACTCGCTCCGGTCTACTATGACTGCCAAATGTAGAGCGGTCTGAGCAAATAGGGTGGAAAAATTACATTGGTTGGATATCAGTGTTGCAATGTACACTTTTAAGGCCAAGGTATACTTTACTTTTTACGTGTGCACAAGGGTCAGCGTACAGTGCGCGGGACGCGAATTTCGTCATCAAAAGAGTATCGCTTTTGTAAGGTAAAGGACTGGAAGGTACTTCGCTCGCGTACGTGTAAAAAAAAAGAAAAAAAGAAGTGTACTTTTTGCTTTAAAAATAAGCAAAGTGTCTTTCAAGGAAAGTCTGTTCACTCAGCAACCATACTGTCATGTATAAGCATTCATGGGATGGTTAAGGGGAAAGTGGGAGTGTCACATAAAGAAATGGGAGGGGAAGCGTAATCTGCGCCTAATTATGTATTCCGTGTTATGTACAGAAAAAGCTGGTGAAAGCGCGCCTCTATTTTGCGCTGAAAATTCTCCGCCTCTTTAAAGCAGGTGTAATTAAGGAAGCGGGTGTCCTAGCACAGTGTTTCCCAAACCTGTTCCTGGAGGCACACCAACACTACACGTTTTCCAACTCTTCCTAATCGATCACACCTGAATCAACTTATCAACTCCTTAGTAGACTCCAAGACCAGAAATATGGGTCAGAAAAGGGAGACATCCAAAATGTGCACTGTTGGTGTGCCTCAAGCAGGGTTGGGAAACACTGTCCTAGCATTTGCTTGATTTTCAAAAGTATTGAAGTATGTGAAGTTCACAACTTTTTAAAATACGTCCAAGAGATTTACACGCCGGTCTGTTATATTGTAGGGACATCAAGTTATATTTTTTCTCCTCTAAACGTAACGCTGAGATTAGTTGTTTTACATGTCAGTCAGACGTTGGCCAATGAAAGCAGAGATGGAGTCCAGATGAAGGTCTGGTTATGCGAGACTATAGGCCTCTTAAAAAAAAAGATTTTCAGTTGTGGTATGCATTATTTCTAGAGAACAATTTTGTAGTTTGACTTGCTAGTGATTGGTTTCCGTTTCCCAATAGGTGCATATGGATGATAAAATTTTAGTTGTGAGTGACTTTTCTTTTCTTATTGTGACACATATCTGAGGAAAAATGGGAAACAAAATGTAGGGCAAGACTATATTTTGTCCATTGAAAATTGATTGGATTGTTGTCATTTGCTAATTGCTGTGATGATGGTGACGTGAGTGCCAGGTTGCTGAAAGGGAGAGATTATTGTCCTGCCCTCATAGCATCACAGCAAGTCATCGAAGAAGACCGGGCGAGGAAGTTAATGTTTTCTATTAAAAATGACTAAGAATTTAAAAAAAAAAAAAGGTCTATGGACAAATAATTTTTATACCATAAAAAATAAGAATGGTCAAGTATGATTTAACGGTGACTTTGACAGCAAAATGCAATTTAACCTAAATTAATATGTAATATTTTATGAAACAATACATCAGATCATTGGAAGTACAGCAATTCTTCTTCATCCGTAAGTGCTGCTCTGTCAGATCAAGTTGCTTGTTTCTTTAGATCTGGCAACACTGTCGTGCGTTTACCTGGCCCAGGTCATTTTGGATGTGCAGATAAGGAGTCCAGGTCTTGTCCACCACAATTTCTTCAAGCAGGCACTGAACAACACCCCACTGCTCATGAATCAGCGCCAAATGAAGTACCCTGACAGACAAAAAAGGTAATATACAGTCTAAATCCAATGGCCTTCCAAACAGACAAGTGTACAGGCAACAGAAAACAACAAAGACTTACGTGTCACCGTCCTCTGACAGAAAGTTGAGCGTGTTGAAGAGTTCTTCTCTCCGCTGCCGACCCTCCTCGGTGTCCGAGACCGCCAGCCTGTCTGTTCCCGCGGGCTCGCTTAGGATCATGGTGCCGATCCCGTCGGAGAGACACCCCACCACCGCATCCTCATTAATCGAGTCCCCGATGGCAGAGTCGAGCCTCTCTCCGCCGCCTATCGACACGCAGTCCATGGTGCCCCTGTTGTCGGACTCGTCCGACTTGTCAGGTATGTGAGACATAGACATAGATCGATCAGGTGCCCACATCTGCTCGGCCTCTGTGTAAGTGCCGTAGGGACCCTCAAAACCGAGTCCGACCCCGCTTAAAGAGTCTAGCCCGCTGTCACACCAGTCCTCCGCAACAGCGTCCACGGCGCCCCGTTTCTCCATAGTGTAGCTCGGTCCAGGCCGTGCATTCTGTCTTCGGGATTCACCGTGAATATCTTGCGTCCCCTCCATTTATATATGAATCTCCCGTTTAAATGATGTCAGCTGTAATAAGAGAAACTGTTTTCTTGACCAACAGCTATCTGCTTGCGCCGTTTTCGCTTCTATCCAGAAGGATTGTTTTTAGGGGAACAAGATGAGCTCTTTCTGGACAAATTCCCAAACAACAGCGGCAAGCGCTGTCGCACGAGCCTCAGATTCCCTCCATGTCCGGAGCATTATAAAACTACAGATTGCTCACCTTGTGAGCGGCTTACTGTTGCCCAGTTTGTCCAGAAAAGGCCGTGTGTTTGCGTAGGTGTTTTCCTGGGGAATTCCCAAAGCCTCTCGCGTAACCAGACACCGCGGAGAAGTGCGCATGCGTATGGCTCAAGGCGCGCATGCGTAGCACACTCAAAATTAACTGTGTCAGTTACATTAGTTTCTTTGGGAGTTTCACCGCGTTACTTTTGTTGGGGGAATTTCAAGTGGTTATTAACTTGAACTATCAATAAACCAAGGCAAAGAAACGGCGTGGCCATTTGGTCCGTCTTTTAATTGTTTTGTATTACAATTTAATATGCTGCTTGGGTGTGTTAGTTAGATTAAATAAACGCTATTTGTTACACAGTAGTAAACTGTGTAAATTAGTGCCAAGTATAAAGGGTTGTTACACCACCCCACATTTTAAGCACTTGAATTTAAAATTGTAAACAACCTTAGGTTGGTCAGGTACATACAAACTTTTATACAACCTGACATACAAAAAAAGTAAAAAACTAAATTTAAATATTTGAAAATGTTAACAAATTTGAAATGTTATTCAACTGAAATTAATTTAAACATATTGTTCATGACCTTATTCTATTATCATCACTTTAATATCTATTTTTTTTAATAAATTAATAGGCCTAGGCCTATTTATTTATTTTTATATTAACATGTTTTAATATAGCTTAGATGAGAAGCTTTTTATGCTGTAAATCATTTATATTTATAATATTTATATTTTACACAAAGTTTTAAAACTTCTGCTGTCATCTCAGAAGGATGGTGGTCATATTTATATTTCATCACTGTAGCTAACTTTCTAACACAAATTAGTTAAACTGATGGTGTTACAACTCGTCTTACAACACTCCCCTGTCTCCACTATCTAGATTTACCTTTTTCAATGTTCTCTACTTCTACCTTTTACTTGAAAGCTATAAAAAATCTCACAGGGCAGTGAGTGGTATTTTAAACGTATCAGACACCAGGTGGCAGTGTATCTGTTAATTTCATATTTGTGCCTCTCTCTCTTGTAAACAAAATAATTAATCCTCACCAATGACAGGATGATGTCATTGTTCACGTTTTTATGCTCTATTTTGTATTTATTTAAGGAAAAATCTGCAAGAAAATCTCTAAATCACAGTAATATTTTACATGTCTTGATTATATATAATCTATATTTTTAAGAAGCAGATAATGTTTAATGTGTAACAGTGTGACTGTTTGAAAGTGTGCAGGTTCCACACCAGAAACTGCACAAAAAAAGCGTTCTTCTAATGTAATATGGTTCAAGGCAAGGACACTTTTTTTTACCCATGTCTTAATCATAAGTGTCACTGTAGATTGAGGGAATGATGATTCAGAGCGACTATGAAGCTAAATGGAGAGAGTGATGAAAGAAAGAGTCATAAAAGGTGTTTTGAAGGTCCCTTGCTCTCTCTTTCTCTCTCCTTCTTTCCGTGTGTGTGTGTGCACGCATTACGAGGAATAAATGTCCCTGCATAAATAGTAAAACCTAAAATCACTTGCATTGAGAGTATATCGATGGTCACCACTATGAAAGTGGCTTAATAAACACAGTAAATAGTGATTAATAAAAATAAAATAAAACACAATGCAAAAGGAGGTTTCAATGAGGTTTAAGGGCAGGATTAAGGAATAGAAAATATCATTATCTCAGTATAAAAGTAGAATTTAGTAGAAACTCCCATGAAAGTTAAAAAAGACATGTGCGTGCGGATTCTAAATGTGCTGGGCTGAATGGGATTTTGATGGAATTTGAGGGGATTGCTGACAGTGTTTAAGTTCGCCTACCCCCATCAGACCCCCCCCCCCCCCCCCCCTCTCTCGGTCTCTGTGTATCTGCATTGCAGTTTTTTCAGCAGGACAGACTCTATATGGTTCTGATAAGAAACCCACTCCCATACCCATAATCTCCTTCAAGACGAGAGGGAGTTATATGATGAGACGGAGAGGTATGATAGGCAGGTTTTCACTTTTACTTATTATAACTTGTTCCCCCTGTCCTGCACCTCGCTGTGCTCTACTGCTCTGTCAATTGCTCATTGCCTGTGGTCTCCTATACCGCACTGTAAGCTGTGCTTTGCTCTGTTTACTGTGACGTCCTTTGTGCTGTGGTCTGTACTGTGATGGATGTTTGCAGTCTCTGTCAAGAACAATTAAGAAATAAGATTAGCCCTCCAAATAATTTTTTACCACCTATTGATCTTAATATGGAGCTGTGTGCAATATATTCATGAGAGAAGTGTAACTCATATAACATACAATTATATTATAATATAATATTGAACAAATATAAAATAATTATATACAGAATATATAATATTATACTTGCACCTTTGAATCTTTCATGTGTTATGTGTGTGCGTGTGTGTGTGTGTGTGTGTGTGTGTGTGTGCGTGTATATATAATGATATATTATAAAGGGTTTAAGTTCAAACTGTTCACTTATATTAAAAGTAGTTAATACATTATAAATAAAAACATCTGATAAACAAAATATAGACCTGGTTTAAAATACTGTAATATACTTGCAATAATTAATTTTATCCCCAGTGATATATATAGGCATCAGTATTAGTATTAACTCTCAGAAAAAAAAGGTACAAAAGCTGTCACTGGGGCTGTACCTTTTCAAAAAGTAAACTTTTGTACATTTCATGAGCTAATAGGCCTATGTACATTTTAGGTCTTAATATGTACATTTTAGTTGCTAATAAGTCCATTTTAGGTGGAAATATGTACATTTAAGGTGCTAATATGTACATTTTAAGTGTTAATATGTCCATTTCAGGAGCTAATATGTACAGTTTAGGTGTTAATATGTACATTTTAGGTGGTAATATGTACATTTTAGGTGTTAATAAGTACATTTTAAGTGTTAATATGTACATTTTAGGTGCTAATATGTAATTTTAGGTCCTAATATGTACATTTTAGGTGCTAATATGTACATTTCAGGTGCTAATATGTACATTTTAGGTGCTAATATGTACCACTAAGGTACCAATATGCAGCCTTTGGGTACAAAAGTGTACCTTTTGAAAAGGTACAGCCCCAGTGACCGCTTTTGTACCTTTTTTTTTCAGAGAGTGTTGGTGTTGCCTTCATTCATACTACATTGTAAAAAACAAACTAATTTGTAATTAAATATATATATATATATATATATATATATATAAAATATATATATATATATATATATATAAAATACTGTTTATGTTGTTTCCACATTAATTTTTAGTGTGGAAATATATTTATGATTACAAATGGTAATGTTAGGTGCAATTAATTAGAGAAAACAGTTAAATTGATGTGTTTATCGATCAACAACCCTAACAATGAAAGAAAATCTACATGTTATCTCCGTGTATATGTATATTGGTTGTTGCTCAGTATTAAGTGTTTTACAGTTTAACTCACACATCTTTCATTCTTAGCCTGCCTGTTCTGACCATTCAAAAATGTGTGTGAGAGAGAGAGAGAGAGAGAGAGAGAGAGAGAGAGAGAGAGAGAGAGAGAGAGAGAGAGAGAGAGAGAGAGAGAGAGAGAGAGAGAGAGAGAGAGAGAGAGAGAGAGAGAGAGAGAGAGAGAGAGAGATGGGACAGTTCAGGTATTATCCTGTACTGTTCACATTTGCTCAGGATGAGCATGCCGATGTTTAAAATGGAAGCAAGACTCTGAAGGAGAATCCCTCTCCAGGGGTGGGGTTGAGCTTTGACAGGGGGCTGATGGTGAATGCTGAGCTGGAGACCAGATCTGCTGCCACTGCACTTTTTTCTGGTCATTCCTCAAGACACACACACACACACACACACACACACACACACACACACACACACACACACACACACACACACACACACACACACACACACACACTGCTTTACCCCCAGACTAAAAGAGGCTCCTAATCTCAGTAACACTCTCAGTAATGTATTAACTCTGAACCAGCACTGCAGAGTGCTGCACTGCGCTATATCAACATTCCCACATAAAAGAACAATACAGTTGTAATAAAAAAACTGTGACTAAGGCAAATTGTATCTAGACTACACAAAAGGACCCCTTGCCTGGAGTGAAGTTTTGTGGTGTTTAAAAAGAATATTTTAAACGTCTTGGTTTGTTTACACTATTAAATGCCTCTTGGAAGGATGTGCTAGCTTGTAAATGTTAAGTAGAAGAAAAAGAGGTAGAGCTCAGCCCACACAGTCAGAGTCCATCACAGCACTGCAGAGGAGACCCGTCAAGTTAAAGGGATAGTTCACTTTGAAAATAATTTTTGATATGTTTTAGCTTCCAAGATGTAGGTGTCTTTGTTTCCACAGTATTTTCAATTTTGAAAATTTCCGTCAAACCGGTGTTGTCTGTCAGTCATATAATGTAGGTTTAGGGAGTTCACCTCAAAGAGCATGCACAGAGAAGTCATAATTAAACATGATTTAATGACTCATGAATGTAAGTACACACTGGCCATCTAAGACACGAAACGAGTGGTTTGTGTGAGAAAGCGAACAGTATTTATATTGTTTTTACCTCTTGCTAATAGACATGTCGAACAGCGTTTCTACGCTGTGGTCAGTTCAATAACGTTTCTGTTATGGACCAATATTTACTGCCTTAAAATGATTTTCAGGGCCATTTTTACCTTTTGCTTTTCTTTCTAACATTATTAAATTAACTTGCATTTGTAATTGTAACTCATAATACATAACACTACCCCATTCCCTACTTGTGAACCACATAAGCTCACACAAATCTTTGTAAAATGTATTAATTTAATCTATTCCATACCCACCATTTGCATTTGTTAGATTTTGGATCCTCTTTTATTTGCTACCCTTGGAATCTTAATGCGACTTAACTTAATGTTCATTAAAACACTTGGTACTTTATACATGTCAACTACCAGTCATTGGAGTATTACTGTCTACTGCCTAATATTTACTCAGAAACTACAGCTTGATTCATTCTACTAACCCTAACAGAACAGTCTACTAAAACTCTAATGATAGTAGTTGGCAGTTGTAAATTAATGAGAGTTAGTTGACATGTAATTGTAAAGCAACTATTGATAGTTGTCTAAAGTGTCTAAAGTGACTGTATCAAAATAAAGTTTAACCAAATACTTGATATGAATCATTAGAAATATCATGAACCAATCAACTGCTTACCAACTACAATACCTTCACATACTAATTTTATGCTAACCTTTAGTGACCCTTCAGTCCTCAATAGAAGCTAATTGCTCTTCTATAATAAAAGCTCTTTTATAATAAAATAAATAAAAAATAAACACATTACTCTCTTTCTGACACGTTGATAACAAAAGTCCCCTGAGATGAGAAGTGACCTTATTAAGACAATGATCTAGTATCCACTTGACATGTTATAGTCTACACCAATCACATCACTGTTCACTGCACAGAACTCATGTTAGAAACTCTCCCTGTGTTACCTTGCTGTGACCTTGCTCAGTTTATGACCTTGCTCACCTGCCAATAGGGCATCTTGACAGCCTGTCCATGTGCAGGTTATTTCGGCACCATTGAGAAATTAATCTAGCACTGAACAGCTAAGCCGCTAGTCACCTTATTTTCACAGAAGAGCAGGTGCCATATTTTAGACTTGAATGTCTAAGGCTTCCGGTGTCAGCCATTCCAGTTATTTTAGCCATAATACGGCATGTCATACTGCTTGATATTACAAACTTGTATTATTTTAATTTATTATCATAATCATAAACACACTGGTTTAAAGCACAAATACTTTTAGTTACTGCAGTATTTACATACTGGCTAATGAATCAGCCTCGATGGGCCTCATCGCTTATTTAATCACAAATTGCATACTATAACTTCTGGATTATAAAGACTTTCATTTTGATTTAATGGGGTTTTAAATTAATATGCATATGGTGTTTGCGCATGTGTGTTGTTGCTGGATGTATGGTATCTTCGCCTCAAGATCCCTTTCTGTCGGGCATCTTTACTGTCTTTCTCTATCTATCTCTCTCTAAGTCAGTCTCTCTCCAGCTCTCTCTTTATCATTCACATTAGTCATGTAAGGAACGTAACGTCTGGTTCTTTTGCTCAAATACAGCTGGGCTGAGACTCTGCCTGAATTATACACCAGCCTGAACACACTTTCATCACTCTGTTGTTCTTTTACAGAGAGTAAATATTTCTGGTGTTTGCATTCTGGAGGTTTTAATGTGTGTGGTAGAAAGGGATCGTGCTTTTCAGATTCAGGAAACCATCTCAAGAAGACACTGGCAGTCAGAGGGGAAATCATGAGAAGATTACTTAAAGCACTGTACCTGTGAAGCTGAAGTGACTGTGTTAAACGCTCGTGTGTGTATGCATGACTGTGCGCTTTTGTCTGGGAGTTGAAGCACACAGCAGATTAGCTGTGAGCACTTAGGTCTGCTTTCTTCCTCTGATGTGATTCTCTCTGATTCCCTTTATTTTTCTTTCTTCCTTCATCTCTCTCAATCTGGCGAACCTCCACTTCTCGGATCACTTAGAAAGAAATTATTTTTAATCTTTTGCATCTAAATGTGGAAAAGACTATGTGTGTGTTTGTACTCTTACGTTTAAGTATAAATATACATATCGATTTCAATATATTGATTTCTAATTTTACTCTGGTTCTCTCAGTGCATTGATGTTTTCATTAAAGGGTTAGTTCACCCAAAAATGAAAATTAAGTCATTAATTACTCACCCCCATGCTGTACCAACCCCGTAAGACCTTCGTTCGTCTTCGGAACACAAATGAAGATATTTTTTATTAAATTTGAGAGCTGTATAACTACCACATTGGCTCCTAAGGGACTGCCTCTTGACGGCCCAAAAAGTCAATGAAGAAAATGTTTAAATATCCCAAGTGACTACCGTGGCTCAACTATATGTTTATCAAGCGACGCGAATACTTTTTGTGCGAAAAAACAAACAAAAATAACGAGTTTATTCGACTATTTCTTTTCTTCCTTGTAGGCCAGAACGAGACTTCCTTATAGATTTCCACGACGCATACGCGAGAATTGAGATCTGAAGTAGTGTAAGCTGGTGTAAGCAGATCGCAAATCTCGCGCATGCGTCGTGGAAATCTAAGGAATTCTCGTTCTGGCCTACAAGGAAGAATTAATCCTTTAATGGATTTTTTAGATTCATTTCATTACAGTTAAGCCGAACATTATACTCTTCATCATATTGACATGAGTGAACCTCTTCCCCACAATGTTTAGTTATTTGTATATCATTAATGAACAATGTTATATTATTATTTGTTGCTGTTGTTAACACTTAATATGTGTTAAATACTTAACTCTCTCTCTCATAGGCTATATTATTATTAGAATTATTTTGTCACTTATCACAGCTTGTGTTTTGCACCGGTTCATAATATATTCTATATAATAATTAAAGAGAGTTTTTGTAAGAAAGCATCAGGAAATCCCAAAGCAAAATGACATTGATGATCAAGTCTCCATTGCTCCTTCTGCTTACTGTTGCTTTACTACTTTTCAGTTAAAGACCAAAACAGATTTTTCTTCACTGTCAAAGGTCAGCAGGATCAATTAACTATCTGACCGATAGGCTTATGTTTTGCTGTGCATCTTTTACTCTCACTTGTTTAGCAGGCAAATGCACATACCACTCTCTCCATTTCATTTACAGCAGCACAATCTTTGTCTTTGCCTCACTCTTTCACTCTCTCAGTAGTAGTTAATTTTTAATGCTGAGTCATTTGGTGTGTGTACAGGAGGATGTGATTGCAGTATCACTGTTGTAGTGTAAATAATATATGTTTCTGGTATTATTGAAACTCTTAAGTGTTACACAACTTGGTGCTCACAGCAGCATGCGGTTCTTGGTAAGGATGTTACTCACCATAAAAATAAACTGATGTCTTGATGCAAAGTAGATTTTATACTAAGAAAACACAGCTTGAAATGAATTTAAGGATTTCACTGATTGCAGAGTTTATTTTTTGGGGATCCATTTGGATTTGTTTTACAGTTACAAACCAGATTTAAATAAGAGTTCTGTTAGAATGTGTGTTTGATTCAGGTTTTGGAAACAGCTTAATAAACACAATACACAATGGTGAAATGAAAGTAACAAAGTTTACACCTGGTGTTAAGATGCGCTTGGCCGATCGGATCAAAAGACGAGGGAGACACATACCCGTTTGCACATGTTATCAACACGTTCTCACTCCCAACTCATATGGACGCTACTGTAAATAGTACTAGTTTCCTAGTTAAAGAATTGGACATTGAAGCCCCCTCAAGTCAAAATTTGAATGCAACAAGCTCCTAATCACAACGTTAGAAGTGAAGTAGGAAATTTCCAAGTAGCATTTGAAAAGCAGCATAAGAACGTGTTGCTGGTTTAGTAATCCGTCTTTTTTGTCCACTTTCAACCACTTCTGTCCTGTTTTCTTCTTCAAGGGTCTATAGCGGGTAAATTAATGTGGGGTTTTTTTTTCAGATCTTTTGATGTAATGGACAAAAATAGTCTTGAGCCATTTACATATGAACCGCATATGTTTTCCCCCCGGAGACGCAGGGAAAACATACGAAAACATCAGTTGCTGCTCTGACAGCCGCAAGATCACGTCAACTGCTCTGAGTGCATATTCGAACATTTTGCTATACGTTTTTCATCTTCAAACCAAACTTGGGTCTTAGTTTAAATCCCATCTGTCTAGAGTGCTTCCCGTAATAATAACAAGTTAGGTCAGTAGGCGGAAAGCAGGCATTCTTTAGTGGCTGTTCACACTGTCTGTCCAAATCTGATTATTTGTTTATCCGATTGGCCTCTGATCTAAAATTATTGACGTCCACATTTTGTTTCGCAACTGTTCAGATCCGATTTGTGTGTCCATGTAGCTTTTACGTTTTCCAAAATATTGGTTTCTAGGACAATGACGTTGCTGGTAGGCATAAGGCAAAAATAACAACAACAACCTCAACATGGAGGGGTTTGCAATACAGATGTTGTCTTATTAACATGACAATGTGTAGCTGCTTCTGAGTGTCTTCTGAGGCAGCGGTAAAACCGTAGGAGGCTGGTATGAGTGGCTTTATTATCTTTATAATCTATATCTATTATCTATCTTTATTAGCCTTCAGATTTTAATTTCATTTCATTGGAATGGCTACGATCACTTAAAAGGAGAAACTATAAATATGATAGAAGACCTATTTCCAAACATTAATTTAGCAGTACCAGTGATTTAAAATTGAAATAACTTTGAGGCAGCACTCATCCTGAATAAAACATAGTTGGAGTGCAGGATCATTTGTATTCCATGTATGCCAGCACAATAGGAGCTATACTTAGCTTGTTTAACAGCTCTGACTCATTCCACATTAATTAGCAACCATTACACTGTCTTACCTACACTCATTTTCATTTCATTTCAAATTTAGCAGCTACTCTCTTCTTTACGGCTAATGATTCAAGATCATGGATTTGTTTGGCTATTCATGGCTAACACTCTCTAGGTTTTTTATCCACCAATCAAAATTAAGAAATCCTAAATGAAAAAGCTAGATATATATGTGCATAAACTTTAAAGTGGGTTTTCTCATGTTAAAATGCACATTGAGTGCAAACTCGTTTTGATTGTTTGGTCATGTGTTTCTGCTCTTTCGCACAACAAAGATGGGCGACAGAAGAGGGTCCTTCAAGTATTGTGCGTAGTTGCACATTTCAGAAATTCTGTTAAAACTGTGAAACGTTTGGATGGAAACCCAACTAGTATCAGCCAGTGTGTGATGATTTTCCAATTGGGTCAAGGTAAAACACACACACACACACTCTTCCTCTCTGTGGTTCAGAGAACATCTGCAGGTGCGCAGTGCTGTGTATTGGTTTGAGAGAGTTTGTGATTTATGCTTTCACTGCCTTCATCCCTGCAGTGGTTGCAGTCTGGATAAAAACCCTCCAGCAACATGCCCACTTACATGAAAGTTCAAGTATATTCACACACAAACAAGTAAAGAAGAACTCTTTATGCTACTATATTTCATAATAGTTTATTCATTTATTTTTATGACATATATTTATTTATAATTTATATATATCTATATATTATTGCTGCATTGGAGCCGTACTCAGTATAGACTCTCTCGGTCATTCCCATAGAGCTATAGATCTCCTCCCGCATGCTTCAGAATTCACCGCAAAAATACTGGGTGCAAAAAAGAAACAGTCTGTTTCTATACACAGCTCGTAACACTATCTAGCCATTCTAATGATGCATCGTAACATGCCTTTGTCTGGAAATGCCCATAGTATAAAATCACAATTTTTCCTGTTCATTGCAGAACAAGTGCAGATAAATAACACAATTATTGTTTTTTTCTTTATTTTTTTTTCTTTTTCTTTTTGGCAATCAATTCATTTTAAGTAATGGCAAAAGCTACACTTCATTGTGTTAAATACATGGATGTTGCGATATCAGTACTCTTAAGATATGTACAGTAATGATTTGGGGGTTGGTGAAACAAAGGCATTTGGACTGGGGACTGTAGTGTGTCAATGTTGATTTTTTTGCGTCTCTCTTAGCTCCCAGCAAATGTGGGGGTGGCTTATCAGTAGATGAATGTTTGTTCTTCTCTTCACTTCTTGCCTTGTATATTTAATAGCTATGTCTATGAAACTATGCAGAAAGAAAGAAATGAAATGAAAGAAAGCAAGTGGGGGGGAGGCATAGAGGAGTCTGTGCTGAGGTAAATTTTTATACTCTTTTGTTTGTCCTCCTTTTTTCTCTTTCTGGCTGTTCAAAACATGAGGGATGTCTCAGCGTTGACCCTGGAGAAAATTGTTCATATTTTACAATGCTTCTGAGTCACATGCCGAGTAGTCCTCTCGCTTTATCCCTCCACCTCATTTGACAGCAAGCAATTACATTTTGTTTCTTAAATTTCTCTTTAACCGTTGGAAGACTTTTGTTGTTCAGCGGGGCTCAGGGATGTCAATATCTGTGTGTGTGTGTGTGTGTGTTTGCGGTGTAAATGTGTTTGTGTACCAAGTATGAGCCCTTGTTCTGTTCCCCAGCATTCATCATTAAAGTCTGAAAAAGCAGTTTATTCTCCAAAAAGTTTAGAATCCTGAATCTGATTTTCTACAGTCCTCACTGGTTCATTTTTCTTTTTTGTTTTGACCCTACCCCTCTCTCACCCTGTCCGATCAGATCTATGCATAAAATTAGCAGTGTCAAGTATGCAGCACAGGGCGTGGCCGTCGCCTCATCAGCCACACCCAACCTCGTCTAAGCCCCTCCCCTATTCGCTGTCAGACATAGGCCGATTCACTAGACTGGGTGCGGCCCAGATTGGGCACAGATGATAGGTGGGACACATCCTTTTTCCGGATCTCACAAATGGACTTTCTGCGAGCCTGGACGCCACGGATCGCCGCCTTAATCTTCCGCCAGCCAAGATGGTTGAGCTCGGCCAAGTTTAGGACCACGCAGATCCCGCTAACCGCAAACATAAACACCAGGAAAACTGTCTTCTCCGTGGGACGTGACACGTAGCATTCAACCTCCTTCACGCAGGGGTACCGATCGCACTCAAACATGGCGGGAACATTGAATCCGTACAGGAAGTACTGGCCGGCAAGAAAGCCAATTTCCAGAACGTTCCGGAACACCACCTGTATGACGTAGAAACGAGAGATGCCCTCTTGTTGACGCATTTTGGCACTTTTGGAGTACGTGACCCCCTGCGGAATGTTGGGGATGTCTTTCAAATCCAGACAGTCGCGGTCGTCCTTACTTTCCGGGTGCACCAGGATACCGTTGATGTTGCGGAGCTTGCGGTTTTGCGCATGTCCGTGGTCGATGTAAGGGCCGTGCAGGAGGCTGTAATGGCGATCTTTGTGTTTGGCAGACTGGTGCACTGAGTAAGTGATAAAACAGAGGCTGGGCGTGCACACCAAGATGATCTGGAAAACCCAGTATCGGATATGGGAGATGGGGAAGGCTTTATCGTAGCAGGCCTGGTTGCAACCTGGCTGCAGCGTGTTACAAATAAACATAATCTGTTCGTCCTCATACACCTTCTCTCCCACTATACCCACGATCAGGATCCGAAATATCACCACTACTGTCAGCAGGATCCTTTGGGGGAGAGAAAGGAGGAGACACAAAAAGGCAAGAAAGAGGAAGGCAGTGATAGAGACAGGATTGAAGAGAGGAAGGAGGGAGGAAGAAAAAGTGAGAAGAAAAACGGATTAGAGCTTATTTCATTTTAAGGAGGATTGACAAAAACACATTGTTAAATTGCTTTTCCCCCTCTACCTCACACGACACGTGCACAAAATACAAAATGACAAAATAGTAAGTAATTGCTGTAAGAAGCAGAGGTAAACAGGCATTAAGCTGCCTTTATAAATGTTTCTTTTTTTAAGTTAGAAAACTTTTCTCTGTTTTAGCTTAATATGAAAAGAAAACTTTAAACCATTCCTATTTTCCCTAAAAAAACACTTTTTGTTTACACAAGAAATACCAGCCCGACATTGTTTGTTACACTAGTTTAACAGGGCCGGGATTACCTGTTTGTGTGAAATTCATGGAGTGTGTTTGAATTCAAGCAGTGCTGATTTGAAATTTTGTCCGACTTGAGACAGCGCTGACGCCATGGTCAGAGTCACGGGCAGCAACAATGGCATTTGATGAACACAATGAATTGTTGATTCTGACAGCTTCAGTTCCGCATTTTCTTAACAGTAACCCTTGTGTAATCTTTTCATGTGATGTTAAAGGGTCAGTTCACCCAAAAATGAAAATTCTGTCAGTATTTACTCACCCTCATGTTGTTCTAAACCCCTATGTGTTTATTTGTTCTGCTGAACACAAATTTATTTGGAAGAATGTTTTAATCAAGCAGATCTCATTCCCCATTGACTGACTACCATAGTAGGGAAAAATACATACTATGGTAGTCAGTGGGGAATGAGATCTGCTTGATTAAAACATTCTTCCAAATATCTTTCTTTGTGTTCAGCAGAACAAATAAACACATAGAGGTTTGGAACAACATGAGGGTGAGTAAATACTGACAGAATTTTCATTTTTGGGTGAACTAACCCTTTAATGTTATCGTGTAGGTAATGTCAAAATTAAAATATAGACCCCACTTAATCTATATGAAGAGTTCAGATGCAAAAGCCTCTAAATGCCATTTGAAATTTTCTTCTTTAATGATGATATTTATCAAACTTGTATATTTTAGTTCAGTAATTTCACTTAAATAACAATTAATAGGTAATTATCATTGCCATTTAAGTGAAATCACTGAACTTAAATATACAAGCTTGATAAAAATGATCACTCTAGAAGAAAATTTCAAATGGCACTTAGAGGCTTTTGCATCTGAACTCTTCATATTTAAATAGTATTGGCTTATGTTTAACTTTTTTTCTTGTACATATAGGCACTGTAAGCCCTACAGAAAGTATTGAATGAAAAGTGTTTCTTTTGAAAAGTGTTAATATCCACTTATCCACTTTGTCTGCAATAATGAAAGCAAACACATGCAAGCGTTGCTACAGGAAGCAGAAAAGTGTCCAAATTGACGGCTGCATTCGAAGTAGAACGCACCTAATATTTTTGGTGCTAATATCCCTATATTCCTAATGTTTTTTTGTCCTATTTATAGTCACAGAAATGGCAAATGGCACAGAAATGGTCATTTTTAAGAATGTACTGATATACTAAAAAAAAAAAATCTGTTTAGGCCATTCAAGAGAACCTTTCATGTTTCAACATTCATTCACGTGTGGGTGTGTGTGCAGGCATATGTTCCCTGATGATGATGATAACTGGGGCATACTGCATCAAGGGCAGCAGAGTTTGTGGGGACGACTCTTCATGTTTGCATTTATATCCCAACCTCTGCTCTCTTATCAGTTTTTTTGCAAGTTTAACTGGAGGTTCATGCAAACACACACACACACAAATCTAGACAAAAGCACAAACTCATTCGATCATAGCGACAGATAAGTTCAGAGTAGATGTGTGCTTGATCAAAGTTCAGACAACTGTCCCACAATCACACATGACATATACTTTAACACTGTAACACACAGTGCGAGTGTCCTGATGAGAAACACCTTGAAGCTTTACGCATAGATGGGTCTCCTCTCCTGTGAGTGTGCCATTTAGAGCGAAACATCTCCACCCTTCTGTCTCACACACTCTCTCTCTCTCTCTCTCTCTCTCTCTCTCTCTCTCTCTCTCTCTCTCTCTCTCTCTCTCTCAACAGATGCAGCTTGAGCACACAAATGTTCCTCAGTCTGTCTAGCTCTCATCCTTGCGCACACACACACACACACACACACACACACACTTGTGCTGAGACTGTCCTTCACTCACAATAACCTTGCTCTAGAACCAGCCGTGATGTTATTCCATTGCAGGCTGGTCTCAATTCATGATGAGCACATACATTTTCTTACACACACCTACATCGTGAGAGCTATTTTGTATTCAGTATTTTACAAGACTTATAATTATGAAGTTCTTGTTTTAGGCCCTATCGACTGTGTTAAAGGGTTAGTTCACCCAAAAATGAAAATTAAGTCATTAATTACTCACCCCCATGCATTTTTCTTGAGCTTTTGACATCTAAGAGGTTATCAGAGAATATCCTGTAAGTTTCAGAACTGAAAACTTTCTTGTTAGTCCAATATAAGCTTTTATTGACACCAGCCTCTGCAAAGACTCCTTTTTAAAAGTGGGGAACTTTCACTTCAAAGAGGATAAAACACCACCCCTGCAGAAGAAGATCAACGCCTACTTCAACACAGCCGGTTTAAGCCCCGCCCACCGATGCCCTACGCGCATTCACGCATAGCTAAATAACATAGGCCTACCTCGTGATGACAAACCGTATCGAGATACTGAGCAACACAGAATATTGTGATTGCCTGGTTGTGGAAGAAAACGCTGCACATGCTTCCTCTGGATTCCAATAGGACTGCATGGATAACCTTTATTTTTAATGACGTTCCACTCCAGCTGATAAGGGTAAAATCCTCTGTTCGCTTCATTTCACGGAGGATTGTTTTGTAAACAAGACTGGATTTGCAGAGCAGTTAAGAGAGAACAGTGCTGTGCGGTCTATGGATCTGAGCAAATTGTGCAACACACGGACTCTGGGTCGAACATGTATATGGGCGAATCATTCCGGTTGCCATTTTACAACATTGGACGTTCAAAACAGAGTTCCGACACTTCCATAGACCGCCATAGGAACTTTGGAATGCGGAAGTAACGCGTGTCGTGGAACCGCCAATAGACGAATCCGGCGAAACTACCGGAAGTAAGCGGGGCGCCATTACTGAGCTGTTGTTGGGTAGCGTTGCGCCATTGCCTCCTATTGTTTTAGTTGCAACTTGCGTCCACTGGAATAAACAGCTCGAGATTTACGACTGACACTAACGTTACAACGCTAGCCCTTGTATAATGTCGAGTGGGTAAACAGTTTCCGTTATAAATTGTTTCAATGGTGGCAGTAAAATTTCAATTTTGAAGAGAAAACACTGTGAATACCCCGGGTCGACTGCCCCTGTCTGGTGCCGTACGGTTTACAGATTTCCTGGGCGAGTACAAGACGCGTACATTCGCGTATAATAACAATTATTTAATGACATAAGTAAAAAATATATAATAAATATGTGATATAGTGATCAGCAAAATCTCCTCTCTTGCTATTTTTTCTATTCAATTAACATGCTATGGTCATTAAATGGCTTTCCTGAGCTAAATGTAACGTTATGTGACATAATTGTTCTCCTGCTGTTATATTGACCTCTTTCCATGGTTTAAAAACACTAATTGGTCGATATTATGTATACTTTCTAGCTGTAATGTTACCTTACCCTTGCCTGTTGCAATGTGAAAATGAGATAAATAATGGACACAAATGAAAAACATGAATTTGTTTATTTGATTTCATTCATTTATTTATTTATTGTTGCCAAATGGACAGATCTTTTTATAGTTTCCTCGTTAGCAAACGTTAGCCTAGCTAGCTTGCCAAGCTATTTTCATAAATAACGTTAATCTGTAAGATCGTTTGTACCTTCATCTGTGACTGGAGGCCACTGCAGTCACAGATCAAACCAACAAGTCATTCTGCCTGGCTGTAGCTGTCATCGAGGGTGAGTTCGCGTTATCACCGAGGTTTGTTTACATACCGGTGCATATGTCTATATGCCAGTGTAACAGCTCAGTAATGGCGTCGCCACAAGATGGCAGCCTACACAGAACGCTCGTCGGATTCGTCTATAGGTGGTTTGCAGTCACGTGATTGTGTTGACATGCGGAATGCAGATGGAGGGCAAGGAGTGAAGAGCGCAATAGACGAGATCAGGAAAATCCGTAATGTACTACTTTAGACGCTATTACAGGAGAAATATATCAACAGAAAATCGAAACATATGTTGGACGTGACCCTCACGTTATGAAGAGGACCGATTTTCAACTGAATTGAGAGATTTGCCTGCCATCGAGGCTGTAGATATCAGCAACTAACTCGTCTTATACAGACATACTTTGACTTTAAAAAGTTCAGAAACTGGTATGTTACACAAACAGCCACATAAGTGTATTTAAACACCTGAATAATGTAATTATAAGCCACATAAATAATGTTTTAACTCACATTTGACGAAGTGATCACTGTACACACACACAGGCATTTCCCATTCGGCTCCTCCCGAACGCAGACGTAGGTTTGCAAGGCATTTTTTCCCCGGTGTTTTTTTGCCTATTTCTTGTATTCCCCCCCCCTAATGAACAACAACTTTTGGCACACGATAAAAACTCATCGTGGTTTGATCGATTTGAGCAATCATAAACGACGCAAAACATAGGCATTTTGAGTGTGTTATAGTACTTCCTAAATATAGAAATTCACTTCCTGCCCTCCATCTGCATTTGAAAATTGACTACTAGTCAATGGGGAATGAGATCTGTTTGATTAAAACATTCTTCCAAATATCTTCCTTTGTGTTCAGCAGAACAAATAAACACATAGAGGTTTGGAACAACATGAGGGTGAGTAAATACTGACAGAATTTTCATTTTTGGGTAAACTAACCCTTTAATTTGATGAAAAGTCAGTAATTTAATGCTATATACTTTTGCTCCCTCCCTTCAAATCAAGGTTTATAATGTTGTGTTTGATCCTGGAAGGTCTTACAATTCTTCTTCTGATTTTTTTTTTTTTTTGAATTCGCAGAGAAAATTTATGTGAAAAGAATAATGAGTAATAATTTGTGCTCTAAATCAGAAAGGCTAATCGCTCAGTGCTGTGTAGTTAACAGTGGTTTTAATGGACATATGGTGAACATTTGCGCTGCGGTAAGTAGGACAGTTATGACTCTTGATCAAAATCAATGACAATTTACTGTAGTAACAGCAAGATTTTTTTATTTCCCGGTTTAAACGGCAGATGGTGTTACCTTTATATAACACTTATAATAATTAGAGTAGTTTACAAAAATTCCAACGTAAATGTATCAATGGCTAACAGCCCTGGTGGGTCTTTAAATTAGCAGCACATCCCCCACTCCCTGCTGCCGTTACTATAGCAACCACACAGTGAACCACTCAGCACTCTGCACTGTACCAGAGAAAGAGAGAGAGAGAGAGGGAGGAAGGGAGGAATGATTGATGGAATATTGGGAAAGAGAGCAAGGAAGCATATACCAAGGGCACGGGCAGGCACCTGCAAGAAAGAGGAAAAATGAGTGTGGAATTGGAAGATGATGGAAAACACATAGGAACTGAGAAAGTGAGACATCTCAAGGTGAACTAAAGAGAAAGAAAGACTGAGCTTGAATAGGATGAGAAAAGGAAGAAGGGAAGAGGACACAGACAGATGGGCTGAGGGAGACTTGAGGAGCAACTATGCAAATAGACCGATACGGAGAGACAGATGGAGAGAGGCGACTGAGAGCATGTACCGAGAAACAGCATATTTATGAAATAAAACATGAAGGACTCATTTACAGCACCTGGTGTGTGCGTGTGTGTGTGCAGTAACGTGCATATTGTGTGTAGTGTGTCAGTTTGTAGCAGAGTAATTTACAGTGTGTATGTGTGTGTGTGTGTACAGTACGTTCAGACATTTCTGTGCTTTCTGTGCTTTTGTTGGTTCTGAAATCACACAAACCTTTAAACATATTCTTTTTAAGCCATATTTGTACATTTCTCATCTTGTTTTCCAGGACAATATCTAAACATTCTTAATATTTACTTGAGATGCAACATGACTTAAAATATTAACTCTTTCCCCACCAGTGTTTTTGAAAAAGAGTTGCCAGCCACTGTCAAAGTTGCTAACCACCATTTTCATAAATGTTTCATTCAGCCCCTAGAATATTTTGTTGTATGACTCAATATGCCAAATATCATAAGAAAGAATAGATGAATTATAGCTTAATGAATTCTTTTTTTATCAACACTTTAATGTGGGTAAATTTAATTTTAAAAAGGCAACATTTTTTTTGTGTGTGGGGGGGGGGGGGGGGGATTTAGAAAATAGAATTTTTGTCAAAGACTATCCAGATCGGATTTAGAACGATGAAAAATAATGAATAAGAAAATGCACTTTTTGCAGTGCATGCAAACACACAAAATGACACACCTGGATATAATAAGAATATTCTCTTTCCCAGACACACAAACAGTTTTATTTGGGTGAAATAGCACTCCAAATTATTTATGTATTTATTTTTATGTTTCAGAAAAAACAAGGAAAGTTTACTAAAACTAACAGCATCTCACAGGTTATCAATTATTCATGAACTTTGAGAGCTTTTCAGTGATTTTCAGCTCACATTCTCTTGCATCTTCTCTCTTTCCCTACACATCAAAACACATTCGCTCTTTAAATAAACATAGTCCCTGGAAAGCATTTATAACAGCCATGTATACAGCCGGGCCTGTGTCATGCGTCCCAGTCCCCCTGCCTCTCCACAGATTGAGCTCTGAAGTGCCTAATATGTGTGTGAAACATTTAGGCTCCTTTCATTTAATTTCATGCAACAATAAATCACACACATATAGAGACAAACACATGTGTATTTAAAATTGTTATCAAAATAAGGGCATCATTCTTTCATTTTTATATAAAGGCTAACTTACTGTAACCCTAGTTATTTTTTTTAATTTTTTTTTTTTTTTTTTTTTTTTTTACAATTTTTGTGATAAAAAAATTATGAATTGATTTTCCAAATCATGGTGTCCTCAAATGTCCTCAAAGGGACGTTTTATCATATTTAAATGCCTCATGTAAACACACGCATCTCCAAAGAATAGATAAATAAACCCCAATACACACACACACACTTATTCAAACATAGAAAACGAGGACACCAGGACAGATATGTGTTTGCAAATGACTACCACTTTAGAGATTTACCTCATATGCTTTCTATCTCTTCCATTAACTCTCTCACTTTCTCCTCCTCTGTGTCTCCTCTGTGTCAATAACGACTTCCTACTTCAAACATGACATAACTAGCGATGCCCTACATCCTGAGTGAAAAAAAAAAATTAAAGAAGACAAGGAATGAAGAATACAAAATCATAAATTCCCAAGAGACAAAACCAGCTAAATAGATGAAAGGATGAGAAAATGTGGGGTAATGTTAGCTGTACGTGTGGCCTATGACAGAAAACAATTTGTTCACTGACTTAATCAAAGCAGTCTGATCTACTCAACTCAACTTAAAAGTGAAATAGTTTTCACTTTTAAATAGCGTTACTGTAGCTCGATCAGTGTGCTGCTAGAAACAGCAACGCCATTAAATTCTGTACGCATTTTTTTGGGCAACACTTTAGTATACTTTTCTGTCATTAATGTATAACTACACAGGGACCAATGAGCAACACAATGTTAACATTCTATAAAAACAAGAAATTCTGAATAACAATTAGTAAGTAATAGCACTCAGTTGAACTTTACAGGTTCATAATTAATGTTAATAATTCATGATGTATATATTTAATTCTAAAGTGAAGATCATGGAAACCAACTATGACTGAAGTATCAAACCCTTCAGAAGGAATTACTAAAGTGTATTCTAAAGTGAAAAGCATGATAACTCTCTAGTAATGACTGAAGTCATTGTAGGCTTTTGAGATTTTTGTAAGGTTAAAAGAGTAGTTTCTATTATAATAATAGTATAGTAATATTGTGTTTGTCATTTGTTGGTTATTCATTAATGACGGAAAATCCTAAAGTGTTACTGTATATCAACTGTTTTGCAAACTTTAAAATGCAAATTATTCCTGTGATGCAAAGCTGTTTTTTCAGCAGCATTACTCCAGTCTTCAGTGTCACGTGATCCTTAAGAAATCAGAGAAATAAAGGATAAAAATCGACTAATACAATATTGGCAATATGGCGGTAGTGGGGAGTGGGGGTGGTGATGGTAATGACAATGGCAATAAATAATAAACGGTTACTTTGTTTAGAATGTTTACGCAAACACACACATACACATACCCACACTCACACCCACTCACATACACACTTAGATCAAACACTTAAATCACTCTATGTCACTTCTGGAATTACAAGATGGCTCACTACTGCACTATGTTGGTTTGTATGTATGTTTGACTGTTTAACAAAAAAGAAAAAAAAAGAAAAAAAGAAATCAGAGAAATTCTAATATGCAGATTTGGTGCTCAAAGAAACATCAAATTGACGTAATACTTATCACATTTACATGTATTCATTTAGCTAATGCTTTTATCAATTTTGAAATCAGTTGTGCTGCATAGTGAAATTTGCAATGGTGTTTGTTTTTCTTGATTCTTCAATGAATTAAAACTTTAAAAGAATAGGATGTATATGAAATAGATTTTTGTTTTCTTTACTGCACTTTTGATTTAACGTGTCCTTGCAGAATAAAAGTGTTTTTTTTTTTTTTTTTTTTTACTTACTAACCCCAAGCTTTTAAATGGTCATGGTGTTATATACACAAATACTAAAAGTTTTAATTTAGGAATGGTTTTAATATTGCTAAGTAATTAATGTTTGAGCTAATGTTAAGATATGGTGCTTGTTTATTTCCCTAGCACTGCAAAAAAGACTAAGTGATATGAGCACAGTACTCTCTCTACCTCCATTTCACAGGTGCCACATCTGCATTAGCACAGGAGGTGTGTGTGTGTGTGTGTGTGTGTGGCAAGAGATTATGAAAGACTGAGAGAATGATTCTATATTTAATCTGTGAAAGAATATAGTAGATATCAGCACAGATATAGCCGCTGACTGTAGAATACAGAGATGTGTTATGAAATGCAAGGAGAAGTGTGTAAGTGGTTCAGGTACGTTGTGGTTGTGTGTACAATCATGTCTGTGTAATTTCCTTATAATACATGAAAACACAACATGCTTGTGTGTGTGTGTGTGTGTGTGTGTGTGTGTGTGTGTGCGCGTGGGTGTGTGTGTGTGTGTGTGTGTGGACCCAAACGTTGTCCTTACCAGACAGTAAATGGAGAATGGTATAGATTACAGTGTTGTGACCATTTGAAACAACAGCAGAAAGAAAATATTGACTGGTTGAATCTACAACAGATCATCTATCAAATGCAAGCACACATACAATACAACCACACATACAAGTGTTTTTGCTTGGATCAGATCAGTACCATTTAGACTCTCTCCCTGTAAGAAAGAAAATTGTGTGTGTGTGTGTGTGTGTGTGTGTGTGTGTGTGTGTGTGTGTGTGTGTGTGTGTGTGTGTGTGTGTGTGTGTGTGTGTGTGTCAATACTAATAAAGCCTTGGACTGAACTTGGCTGAGCTGCTGTGTGTTTGTCTTTATGTGTGTTCTGAGGGAGAGAGGGAGGCAGCAGCTGATGAATGATAGTAGAGGCTTTATTCATCTGTTCATTCATTTATTCATTCTGTCGCTATGATTCCGGCATCAAGTGCTTGATCAGACCTCAAAGGAACAGAGAGAATATGGAGATTACCTCACACTGAGGGACAAATACATCAGCAGCACGTGCGTTCAATAACACAACACTGCTATGCAGATTCCAGCATGTGGAAAATAAGGGATTTTGGTAACACTTTAGAATACGGTTCCTTCGTTAATAAATAACTACACAAGAACTAATGAGTAACACAATATTAACAATCTAGTAACTATTATTAACTAACTACAAACTCTGATTAACGAACTAGTAAGTAATAGCGCACAGACGAAAGTGGTAGTTCACTATTAAGTAATCAATAACTACTATTTTTTTAATACTTCCCAGAGAACTACTGAAAAAGTTTATTAACAATCTAGTAACTACTATTAACTAAAATAAATTCTTATTAACGAATTAGTAAGTAATAGCTCACAGATGAAAGTGTTACTAGATACTTCTGTGGGAATTACTAATTATTTGGATCCGTATTATAAAGTGAAGATTATTGGAACTAACTAATAATTACTCAAGTGTTACTAAAGACATTTTCTAAAAGTATACTAAAGTTCACCAAAAATCTCAAACGTTTGCACAAATTATGACTAGATCATGTAGCAACACTTGAGTAATTACTAGTTAGTTCCAATGATCTTCACTTTATAATACGGATCCAAATAATTAGTAATTCACAGAGAAGTATCTAGTAACACTTTCATCTGTGAGCTATTACTTACTAATTATTTGGATCCGTATTATAAAGTGAAGATCATTTTGAAGATTTTGATTTTGTGAAGATTTTGAAGATTTTGTGTGCATTTGCATTAATCTATTTGTAAGTGGGTCAGGTTTTGCCTATTGTGTAGATCAAATGCCCCCCCCCCCCCCCCCCCCCCCCCGAACATACACACAACGCATTCCAAGGCGTCACCTTTTGACCATGCTTCAATATTCGACGCTTTAGGCGCCCTTCATCGGTTACATGACGCAATCCTGCGGCGTCACCGAACTGACGCTAAAGGAAAAGCGTCAGTGAGATGACGCGGGTAGGTGGGTAGGTTTAGGTCTGGGGTAGGGGTAGGGTTACACGCAATCCTAGGGCGTCATCTAACTGACACTATAGTGTGCCTAAAGCGTCAGATATTGAAGCATGGTCAAAATGCTTCCCAAGGCGTCAGTTAGGTGACGCCTTGGGATGAGAATGGGCTGACACACACACAGACACATACACATGTAACCTTCAGAACCCTCAGTGACATAAAGGTTCTTTAAAATTGAGTCAAAAACTCTATAATGCGAAAATGGCTTAATAAACCCACTATATAATGTTGTGATGAATATCTGGAAAGGTGAGTTAGGTTTAAGGTTAAAGGATAGAAAACACAACAAAAAAATCAATAGAAAGTTCCCATTATGATGATGAGAATAACAAATGGATATATGTCTGTGTGTGCATTTCCCTCACATAAGGTGTTACATAATATATGAAACAGTTAGATAACCTCAATACAACCCCACAATAAGGATTTATTAAATGAAGGCAAGTCTGCGTCCCAGTATGTGTCAGAGGTTTTGTGATCGATTAATGTGAAATGATTGACTGCTGGTTAAAGCCGTGCTGGACTGATGGAAGTTTATTACATCACCTGAGGTCAAATCGGTATTCTTTTACAGGCTGAAGTTTCATTAAATGAAAAACATTGTCATCATGAAAAGTAATCTCTTGAGATGCTAACTCATTTGAAAAAAAAAATACTGAGTATAAAAAACCACAAGATTGAAAAATTTGATTACTTATTAAAATACTTATTTAATTAAAAACTATGAAATTAATACATAACAAAAAAATTATGTTGACAGACAGCCCAGATGGAGTAAAGTGTCTGATTATGTATCCTTGTGTTGTAATTGACTAGATATGAACTTTCTTCTCAAAACCTCAGAATGTTATTTTCAGTATATCTGCGTAGAAATTAAATATATAAACTTGAGAGTGTGCTACACACACACACACACACTAACATGCCCTCTGTGCCACAACCCACACATACACACACATCCTCTCACAGACAGGAGAAGGACAAGGACGTGCCCTTGATGTGAGGCTACCTGCAGTTAAGGTTAATGAGCACAGCAGAGAGTAGTGCTTACTCAATTCTACACACGTACACAAAGGTGCACACACTTTAGGCTACCAATCTCAACATGCCTTCATGACACACATGATTAGTGTAGATGGGTGTGTGTTTATGTGTTAATGGGAGTATATTCTTCCTAGACATTTTTAATATGCTTTATATCAACCATTCACTTTCAGCAGCCATAGTTGTAATCTCTCTATTAATAGCAAACCTCTTGGTCTGAGTATATAAGGCCTATAATGCAGTCTATTGATTACTGACCATTTACTTTGCATCAAAGAGAGAGACGGAAAGGAATGCATGGTTATAGTCTAAAATCACCAATATATTTTGCGTTTATTTACCTAAAAGTCTATGATGCTCACCAAGGATGTATTTATACAATCAAACATACAGTAAAACAATAATATTGCAATACTGTATTGTATTGTATAAAATATATAATATTGGGTTTTGCTTTGTGATGCAAGGCTGTATTTTCAGTATCATGCAGTCTTCACATGATCCTTCAGAAATTCTAATATGCTAATATAGTGCTCATTAAACATTTCTTCTTATTATCAATGTTACGTAAAAACAGTTACACTGCTTGATATTTTTGTGAAAACTGTGATACATTTCTTTTATGAATTGAAAGTCCAAAAGAACAGCAATTATTTGAAATAGATTTTTTTTTGAAACAATGTAAAAGTCTGTCACTTTTGATTTGATAAATGTAATGCATCTTTGCAGATTGAAAGAATTTAGATAGATAGATAGATAGATAGATAGATAGATAGATAGATAGATAGATAGATAGATAGATAGATAGATAGATAGATAGATAGATAGATAGATAGATAGTCACTGTAAAAAAATATTTTCATGATTTGTAATCACAACATTTTTTTCTGGTGTTTTAAATTAAAGTTTCTTAATAAGAGTTTCTGGTGATTAAATTAATCTCCTTCATTTTATTAACTAAATTTTTCCATTTCAATTAGCTTAAAATTTTAAAGCAACCAGGTTACTTATTTTTTTAAGTTGAACCAACAATATTTTTTTTACAGTGAGATAACCTCATGTTAATTTATACATTTGTTAAAATGTTCATATTGTGTTAGAACCAATTACCATTTGCCTAGATTGAGCTAATGCATTTACTAACTAAACTATTTGAACCATAACATATAAAGTGTTATTATCAGCATATTTGAATTTCACACCCCCGAGTCGCCACACATGCACACAGTCCTTCTGTGAGGTGTGTGTGTGTGTACAGCTCTTACCTGCCGATCATAGTAGAGTGCTGCTGTACCGCAGCCTCCAGCAATCTCTCCAGTATAGTCCACTCGCCCATGATGCCGTGCTTTTTGCTCTCTTTACACCTCTGACCTTCAGGTATTGTCACGACCTCTGCCCTCGGCAACTCTTCCAGTGTCCCCCTGTTGACCTTTGAACGTATATCTCGGGCTCCTCTCGAAAGCCGCAGCTGTGTGCGTCCGTCCGTGCGACCGTCCGTGTGCGTGTGTGTGTGTGTCAGGGTAGCGCTCTAGTGCGGAGATGAGCTAGTGTAGCATCTGCAGCAGAAAATCTGATGATGCTGAGACACAGAGACTTCAACCATACTGCATATCTCAGTCTCTCTCACACACACACTGTCCACATTCACTGCTTTATCCCACTTTTCAGGGTGTAGGACCCTCTACCTGCTCGTGCATCTTACCCTGTGCTACAAATACACACTCTGTACACCTGTCTGACCTTTTCTACCCTTTCCTCCACATGCACACTCACACACACTCACTCATTTGACGGTCACTGCAGACTCTCTTTTTCCATTCGTTGAGCTGAAAGCTAAAGGAAGACACATGCAGGAGCACACTGATGAAGATGCAGCTCTCTGAATCTCATAGCAACGCCTGAGCGCACCTTCACACACACACACACACACACACACTATCGCCTGTGCTCCAGTGTGTGGCGGCGGCAGCAGCAGCAGCAGACGACGATCGTCAAGGTTATGTCCGGTTGAGTGATGAGCTTGTGGTCATGTCTGCGGCTCAACCTTCCTCAAACCCTTAGCCTCTCTCTCTCTCTCTCTCTCTCTCCCTCTCTCTCTTTCTCCACACCTTCCCCGTTCCTTTCGTCTTTGTGCTGCACTGCTGTTGCTGCTGATGATACCTTTCCCTCTGCTCCTCCTCCTCCTCCTCCTCCTCCTCTCTCTCTCTTTCCCTCTGTCACATGCCATAAGCATGCCCCCCACCCTCCCTCCCTCCATCCCGGACCAGCTCTCCTCTCCCCTCCTCCCCTCTTCTTTCTCTTGTTCTTCTCTGCTCTGCTGACTGTTTCACTTGTGCTGCTGTTCAGGTTATGTGTGCTGCATGAGGGAAACAGGTTTTAACCTTCTCTTATTCTATCCCACAGCATGCACACATTAATAATAACGACACTTGTGCACTTTCAGGAACCTTTTTGATTATTTTGGCTTGTATTTGCTGTAGTGTCAGACTATTAATGGGGAATTGTGATTCTGCGGTGCCTAACCCCATCTCTAGCATTCTATCATTTTCATTCTTCTGTTTCTGAGGTCATCCTTCTTCTTACCGTCATCTATCCAAGCCTGAATGGGTATCAGGCTTTAGAATGTTTGCTGAAAAAAACAAACATTTTGGAGCACATTTTAGATTAACCAACGACATGTAATTAAAGATAATTTATTGCAAAATGTATTTGAGTTGCAAATATGCTGTATGTCATGTTAAAGGTTCAGCTACAAAAAAATAAAATACAATACAAAATAATTTGATGAGCAACAAGATACGGCAACATTACAGTAGTAGTCCTTTGAGGGAATTTTCACTACAATCATTTACATAGATGCAAGGTGACAACAGTTGTGTTTGTGTGAAATAGAACCGAGCACCATGTGATATGAAAAACAAGAACGTACACGAAGTGCCTTTTTAAGGTATCCGGAAGAGCGGTTCGTATATATGAAAAGTTCAGATGCAAAAGCCTCTAAATGCCATTCGAAATTTTCTTCTTTAATGATGATTTTTATCAAACTTATAAGTTCAGTAATTCACTTAAATAACAATTAATAGGTAATTATCATTGCCATTTAAGTGAAATTACTGAACTTAAATATACAAGCTTGCTTGATAAAAATGATCATTCTAGAAGAAAATTTCAAATGGCACTTAGAGGCTTTTGCATCTGAAATCTTCATATATAGAATTGCCATGGACGTAGCAGAATATTTGGAAACATCTGACCGCTGAGTGCTAGGATTGACCAGTCAGAATGAAGGATTTCAATTAACATCATATGGTATTATACAATATATTATTTGACATCACTGAATCAACACATAAAAAAATAGCTCCTTCGGGACAGTTCAGCCAAAATGAAAATTCTGTCATTATTTACTCACCTCATGACTTTCTTTCTTCATTTTGAAGAATGTTACTCACTAAAGAGTTTTGATGACTTCTATTTAATGAACAAAATGCTGAGAGATTTCTTAAATTAGCTATTCTTTATCTTTTTATGTTCCACAGAAGACATACAGGTTGTGAGTAAATGAAGGTTTACATTTAACATTGCAGGCCATCACTTTTTACAATGTAAAGTGATAGCTTTTTTATTTGATAATATTTAGGGGGAAAATGGCATGTTCTAAAATAAATAAAGGTATTATCTAATTTCTGGAGCGTGCACCCACATATTTAACATATTGGCTCCATCACAACCTGTCATGCACTTATATTTCATTCAGTTCATTTTCTTATGTCTCCCATATCTTTCCTCATTCCTTATACTGTCCATCAGTGCGGCCACATGACTCGGAGTGCTGCATTTATTTGATTAATATTTCGGGTTGATTCCCTCCCCCCTCCCCTCCTCCTGCACGCTCCATCATTTCAACCCTGCCGTGTGACTCAGAGAGTAGCGGTGTGAAGAGAGGGAAACGGGGAAAGAAAACGATTTACAACCAACATTTAAAGGCTTGGTGTCCAATAAATTTTGTTAGAGCACCGACTTACACTGTAATTTAAATAATTGTGTATTTGTATGGCTCTTTGTACCTACTGTGTGATGATGACTGATGCAGCTATACTGTGTGGAGGCATGTGTGTGTTAGTGTCATGGTAACATTGTGTATAATTACATTAGTCTTATACTGCACAGAGAGAGGAGAAGAGTTGGTTATCCACATAAGCAAGCAGCCATTAACCTTTCCCACACACTCACTGCCTGAGTGACTCCTAAATGAAATAGTTAATCACAGAACAGCAATGTCATTATCAGGGGGCATTATGGGTAAGGACACACTGACTTTGGCTATGTCAGGTGTTTCTACTCTCATATACCCATTTTCCACCAAAAAAAGAACTGGTTCGGAACTGGTGCTGGTTCAAATTTGGTTCGGAGTTGGTTCAACTTGCGAACCGCTTCAGAACCTATTTGTTTTTCCACTGACTAGAGCGCCCAGGGAACGACGTCGTTACGTCACTGTGTACGTCGCCATACCTCTTAGCTAGATACGCTTGCAAGTACAACATTACTTTTGGATTATCTCTAACTCGTGTACCGAGAAAGATTTAAAAACAATTGAAATATGTAAGTCTTTTAATCTTTTCGTTTGGTATGTAATCTTTTCTGATAAGTTATGTACCCCTGTCTTGTGTCTTTTTTTCTTTCCATTTATTTGTTCTATATTGTGACTGTTTTCTTCTTTGCTTATAATGTCTTCAATGATTTTTTTTTTTTTTGCAAAAATAATAAAGCTTGCGTTAACTTCAAGCATAACAATTACAAAGGCGTGTTTCTGCAAATGTTTCTCTTGGCTTTGCGATCCTTTATTATGGTCAGAAAAGATGTTTAGAACACATCTAAACCCGCCCCAGCCCCCGACGTAAGCATGACGTGGTAAAAGAACGGTTCTAGTCCAGCAAAGAGTTGGTGCCGCTTTGGAACCAGTTCTCCTGGCCAAGAACCGGTTCTTTGGCTGTCGAAACACAAAGAACTGGTTCGCACGCAGGCACCAGCTCCGAACCGGCTCTCAAAATGCTTTGGTGGAAAAGGGGCTATAATGCACACATACACATGGACACTCGAGGTGGATGAGGGACGGTTTTTTTTCATGGTTAAATTGTCTGGACTGCTGTTTGAGGAAATGCACACTTTTGGAAATTATGAGTTTTCAGGTTTTGGGCGATGTGTTGGCTTGAAGGCAAGAAGCACATGTGTGTCATTTGTGACCTAGAAAAGCTATTTCTCTTTTGCTCTCTCTCAGACAAACATATTCTTAAATTACATTAACATGAGTGAACATGGGGGTATTCAATCTGGACTCAAGCCTATCTATCAATCAATCTATCTATCTGTCTGTCTGCCTATCTGTCTTTCTGTATTTTGGGTCAGTACGTTTTTTTTTTAAAGGAATTTATATTTTTATGCTGCAATGATGTCCATGCGACCGTCCGCCTGTGTGTGTGTGTGTGTGTGTCAGGGTAGCGCTCTAGTGCGGAGATGAGCTAGTGTAGCATCTGCAGCAGAAAATCTGATGATGCTGAGACACAGAGACTTTAACCATACTGCATCTCTCAGTCACACACACACAAACACACACACACACACACACACACTGTCCACATTCACTGCTTTATCTCTCTTCTCAGGGTTTAGGACATCAGAGACCCGAGTTCTAGTCCCGGCTCTGACAGAAACACCAAGCCATCATGAACCCAGAGACGCCCAGCACACAAGATCTCTTTACTAACGTGGCTCAGCATCCTCAGTCCAACGTCACAAAGCAGTGCTAGTAAAATTTATAGCAGTGCTAGTCGGGCCCCCAAATTTCAGTTTCCAATGCCGAACCTCACCTACTTCCACACAACGATTCTCGGGAGACCCCAGTGCTTGTTGTGTATTCCTCACATTTGAGCTACAGCCATCGTCCTTCCCTTCAGACAGGGCCAACATTGCATATGTCATCACTCTTCATTCTGGTAACATCCTCTGCTGGGTAACAGCTGTTTTGAATACCCCAGATTTTCTGCATTTGAAGAGGAACTCAATATTTGATCATCCCATCAGCGGCTGAGAGGCTTCTAAACGACTGCCGTCCCTCCAGCAAGGTAGTCGTAGTGCTGCAGAATATGCCATTCATATTCACACTATTTTAACCGGGAGTGGATGGAACAATGAATCTCTCATGGTGTGCTTCCAGAATGGTCTTTCTGAGGCACTCAAAGATGACCCTGCAACAAGAGAGCCTACCCATAATCTCGAGACCCTCATTGACCTGGCGGTCCAGCTGGATAATCGTCTGAAGGAGCGGAGTCGCCAGTTTGTTTTCACACCTCCTGTCAGTTCATTTCCCACAGAGGTTAGCTCCGTTACTTCCATGCAGTGCAGTACAGTTACTGCACTGGATGGAAGACCTCTGGGCCCCGGGAAGGTAAGCCTTATTACCGTTGCCCTTCACCTCTCTATATGTCAAAACCAGGAGGAGCTGGATTTCCATCCGATACAATCTCCAGAGTTCCCTGTGATGCTTGACCATCCATGGCTTCTTCACCATAACCCCCATCTTGACTGGTCCACTGGAGCTATCCTCAGTTGGGGTCCCACTTGCCCTGTCACCTGTTTGATCCCGAGTTCCCCCGACCCCATTCTGAAGTCTCAAGAGCCCCTATCTCAAATCCCCACTCAGGACCACCACCTCAAAGCAGTTTTCAATAAAAAGAACGCCACCTCTTTACCACCACACCACCCTTATGACTGTGCCATTGAGCTGCTCCCAGGTACCTGTCCACTCCGAACATGCAGTTATGGACAATTACATTGAGGATGCCCTCGCGGCAGGGATCATTCGTGGGTCCACTTCCCCCGCGGGTGCTGGCTTTTTTCTTTGTGGGTATAAAGAATGGAGGCTTTTGACCTTGCATCGATTATCGAGGCCTCAACAAAATTACTATCCAGAACCGTTAGAAAGAAATGTCAATTCCATGTAACCCAAGTAATTTCTGGGATTCATCATTAAGCCTGGCAATATTCAAATGGATCCCAGGAAGGTTCAAGCACTGCTTGACAAGCAGTCACGGATTGGCCCACTCCCGCGTCTGTAAAGGAGGTGCAGCGATTTCTTGGCTTCGCCAACGTTTACCGCAACTTTATTTCAAACTTCAGCTTTCTGGTGGCTCCCCTATCATCTCTCACTAAAGGAAATAATGCTGGGTTTTTCTGGACTCTGGAAGCAGAGCTGGATTTTAATAAACTCATACTGCTTTACTTCAGCTCCCATTCTCACTCTCCCAGAGCCAGACAAACTCTTTATTCTTCATTGTGGAGGCTGACGCTTTGGATGTGGGTGTTGGAGCAGTGCTTTCCCAGAGGGGAGAGAGTAACAGACTTCATCCATGTGCATTCCTTTCACACCGTCTTACACCAACAGAATAAAAATTATCATGTGGGAGACCGTGAGTTACTGGCTGTTAGTGGAGTGGAGGCATTGGCTTGAGGGGGCCAAACACCCATTCCAAGTTCTCACTAGTACTCACTGACCACACATGTCTAGTGTACATTCAGCAGAACAAGCGACTCAACCCTTGTCAGGCAAGCTGGTCTCTTATCTTCAACTGGTTTGAATTCATCCTACCGCCTCGGATCCAAAAATCTGAAACCTGATGCTCTGTCCCGAGTATACTCAAGCAGTCACCAAGCAGATCCTGTCACACCCACTGCTTGTTGTTATGTCATGTTTTGGCCTCTAGAGGTCCTCATGGTTTTATGTTCTCTTGCCAGTGGATTATTCCCTTCTCTGTTTTATTTTTGTGGACTTTCTCCTCTGGAGTTTTTTTTCTTAAAGGGACACTTCACCCATTTGCATTAAGCTTCATATTTTTGAATGGTCATGGTTAATTCCCTTATTTTCCCCTAAGATGGGAGAAAAAAAGATTTAAGTGTTTTACTTCCTGCTTATTATGACGAAAAAATCATAATTTTTGCGTCATAATAAGCAAGAAGTTACATTTCATTGAAAAGTGTAGAAACTACAAACATTAGCTCATTATTATTCGAAGCTGTGGGACCCACTCACCCTACAGGCCTATCAGTGGGTGGGACTTCACTTGCAGATACTGAAATCAATATCTGCCATCTTGTTTGGAAGCTAAGCTAACGAGCGCTGTGGAGATAGTAGTAGATAAAGTTATGACAATGACAGAAGAAACAAAACATGATATGGAAGAAGAGGATTTTGAAATTTTGCTGCTCGAATCCGATGTTCGTGGCTATCTTTACAAGTCGCAGTATAGTGGAGAGCAGCTGAGGCTGATGAAGGAACAGGAGGCGGCTGCCTGTCGTGGACGAGCAGCCTGGACTGGCTCTAGCTGAGGCGGACTGGTGCCTGTGCTCTCGCTGTGTGCTACGGACACAGATTCCGTCTGCTGCAGTGAATTTCAACTATGGCAATTTCTCCTGGGCGAAATCTCTGAATTAGACGAGCACACGGACGTTTGTGTTGTGATGTGAACCATCCTAGTTTCGCCTGACTGAACATCCAAGTATCAAGCTTAATTCACCATATAGAAAGAAATACAAATGAGGAGTAATTCACTAATGAGTTTGCCAATTGTAATGTTAACGGGGTTCGTTGTTGTGGGAAGAAGGAGGTGGGAACCGGCTAACATTTAAACATTTTAATAGTAAAATGAACAAATACAAAACGGAAGTATAAGTCAGCAGCCCCTCATTGATGACTGATGTCCACACACAACATAAAATCAGGCCTGTTTCTCTCTCGATCTGCCGTCGTCACTCCTCCTTCATGCTTCCGCTTCTCCATGAGAGATGCAAGACCGGTGTGTGAGTGTCTCGCAGGTGTCTTTCATTATCACTCACGCCACTGGCCTCGCGCAGTCCTCTCACATCCCTCGTCCTCGTCCTGCTCGCCTCAGCCAACTAAGTTTTGTGTGAAATGAATTTCAAACTCTGGTGACAGCTAACGTTAACCTTGTAGACGGAAGAGTGATTTCTCTATTTGCACTGTTCTGGATTAGTGGGCATGGCTTGCGGAGCTGTGCAATGTGGTGCATTGTGGGAGTTGTTGTCTTACAAATGCGCCCTTCAGTTATAACTTATTTTTGTCTTTTCTCAGTCAAGAGGGCCCCAAATTCAAAAATTCTTTTACATTTCGACTACATATATGATCCACTTTCAATAAAGATTAATTTTGAAATGGGTGTAATGCTCCTTTAAGATCTTTGGAATCTTTTTTCAATTTTTGTGGAAAACCCTGTTGGACTGTTTTTTTCTATTTTTCTTTTTTTTTCTCTTTTTTTTTGTGCTCCAGCTGTGGATTTTTGTTGCTTGTTTGAATTAAAAAAAATTCTACATCACAATTTCTTAGAGTGCGTCTTACTGTTGGGTTTACCATTCTACAGTGGCTCAAGGGTTGAATTTCTGACGCCAGAGTCCTCAGTTCTAGTCCTGGCTCTTACAGCAGAGGCCACTCATCTGCTGGGAATTTTCAGGGATGCTAGATACTGGGAATTTTCCACATGTTAAGGCAAACCAATAACAGAAACCTCTGAAAACAACAGTATATTTTATTAACACTCAGCAATGGTATACACACACACACACTTCTCTATCAATATTTGGATCACATGAAGAATAATGAAGACCACTGTTTTACAAAACACAAATTAGCATGCTGGATAATAAGGTAATGAAATAAATCATATTTCTGTAATAATCTGTAAGACATTCTTGTTAATGGAATAATAGGGTTTCTTTTTCTGCAGGAGCAAATGTTAAAACACAGGCATTTCTCAAGGCACAGATTGACAGGCACATATTCGGACTGCAGTTGTTCTCCTAGCCATTGAACTAATCAAATGACATATTGGATTTGGGATTGGACACAATGGATTTTAGGGTCACAGAAACACAATCTAAAGGGAGGATTGGGTCTTATGCTGAGTTAGCATGATCTGCTAATCTATACATTTACTTTAGTGGTAACTGCAAATGAGATTCACCTGCTACAGAGGTTATGTGAAGTTAAATATAGAGCTGGTTTACTCTGCTGGGGTACCAAATCAGGCCACTAGCAGAAATGGGGTTGGAAGGAAGTGGACACATGTGCACAAGACTAAAAGGGGAAAACTATCATCATGTGGATAAGATTTTTATGATTTTATTACATTATACAGTAGCAATAAGAATATCATTTATATGTATATGTCCTGAATCATTTATGAGGATTATAAGTATTCTGTCAGGGTATTGCTAAATTGTATTAACAAAGTTAATTTAGCATAAAGAAATGTAATGACTAATTTTGTCGGTTGCATGTGTGTAACCATAGAAAATTAGCATTATTGAAATTGAATCGATATTTATTGCATCCTGTCAGTTTCACTTTGAAAAGAGACATGATGACAATGACTAATTGCTGTACACTAAGGTGTATAATTTAGTACCAGTGTGATATCAAGTTGTTGTTTTTTTATATTTAAAATTTGTTTTTGTTTTTAGTTTTAGCCCAAAAATTGTTAAATGTATGCCGTATAAATTGAGAATACAGGACTCTGCAAACTAAGGACATAATCCACAACGGGTTTAGCTCTGAGACTAAGAACAAAGCTTTGTGTTCTTAAAATATGAGTGTTTGCAAGATAGAAACCAACATGAATGCTGCTGGGGGTTTTCTTACTTATCTTTGCCATTTAGCAGATGCTTTTAATCCAAAGCTTACAGTTCACTAATTGCAGCCGCAGTCCCCTCCCTGGAATAACATGAAGGAAAGTGTTTGGCTCAAGGGCACAAGGAGCCAGATCCCTTTTGCCTTCAAATCACCAGCTTCCGTCTTAGTGTTCCATTTCGTTGTCCCATACCTCCCCAAATACAGTCTAATTGTGTCATAATTTCAAGGGGAAATGATTTAAACCCGTGCTTACACAACAGTCTGGCAGCTCAGCAATAATTTCATTCTGTTTCTGTATTGTGTATTCGAGATAATGTAATATAGAGAAAATTCAGGGTTTAAATGCAATTGAATTTTTGTCTCTTTTAACTAGTAAACTATTAACTGTAATCTATAGTTAAAGCTGCCGATAGTGAAAATGGAAGGGCTGTAGCACAAATGGTTGTGTAATTTTTTACCACAGTGCTCTGCAAGCCCAGATAGAGCAGCTGCCATACCATACTGTGTTATAGCTGCTGGTCACGTGCATAAATCTGGTCATTGTTAAACCTTTTCAGCACTCCAGTGTTCTTGCTAGTCGCTCAGCAGTATCATGCTGCCCAACAACACTGTCAGTTTAGAAGGTGACTGTGTGAATACAGCTGTTTTGGGAAACGCCTCAGTCAAAGGCATACAAAGTAAGTAAATGGTCTTAAATGGCACATTGGAGGTTTTGGAATAATCCTGATCCAGAAAGGGGGATGGAAAAGGTGTTCCGTGTGGAGAAGAGGACATATGGGCTGTAACTGTTTTCACACTGAGTCCTCACCTTGCTGTGATACCTGGCTGACCTTTCAGAGCACACGGGCGATGGGTGTGGGTGGATTAGGCTGGATTGTTGTTTGCCTTATTTGTGTATAATGTACTGTATTATTCTTACTCTAAACATAACATTCAAATTAAGAAACCTTGTTTACAGTAATGTCAAGGTAAAATCTGTCACTTAAGCGGTACCCTGTCAAAAGGTACACTTTAGGAACTAATATACACCTATTAGAGCTAAATAAAGTACCAAGGTGAACCTTTGCTCCAGTGACAGCTTTTTCTGACAGCGATAGGCTACGATTTAATTCATTAAAATTACACGTTGTCACTAATTTAAGGTTTCATATAAGATGTATTTCAAGCAAGATGTGTGCTATGTTTAGGAAATCAGCCAAATAGCTACAATAGATATAGCCTACTGATAAAAATGCATTTGTCTTCCAAAGAGAAGGCAGCTTGTTGAGATACATTTTTATAAATTAAACAGTGATAAATGCGTTCATTAAAGCTGGCTCTTCAACAGCATTGCAGTTCGTGTGAATGGGTCCATCATAGTTGTATTCACTACTTCCCCACCCTTGCCTAATCAGACTGTCTGTTTGATTTTATCAGGAGGACAGTGCTCTCTGTTGTTTGTAAAATGAACTGCAGTTTGTTCCAGGAAAAAGCACTGAATGAGCCAATGGTGTTAGAGGAACAAGGAAGTGGAATGAAAAATACTGCATTGCAATAATTCCTGAATTTGCAGTACTACCATACCATCTGTATTTTCATTCTATCTTGTTTGTAATTAATCTCACAATAATAAGATGGTAGACATCTATACTCATGGAAACAGATTCACCATATAGTTGCATATATTTTTTTTTGGATAAAGATAACAGGTTATGTAATTATTCATGTTTAGGTGTAATTCTGTGATCTAAACTAGGTTTGAGGGAATATAAGAATATTATACTATGTCTGTGAAAGCTGCTACACACCACTTCTGGGTATAAATCAATCAGTCAGTAAATACGTAAGTAAATAAATACACCACTTTTGTACCCAACTGCCTTTGCTAAACACGCCACATTATATTACATTCCAGTCAGAGTTTATAGCCTAACTGCAAAACTACATTTAGTAGTGTTTTTTTATGGTACATAGAACATAGCACATTCTTCCTGAAATGTCACTGAAGCCTTAAAGATAGTGAGTGTTAGAGAAATGAATTAAGCCCGTGGTTAAGATAGACTTCCTATATGGCTGAAGGGTGGTTTTGAATGTCAGCCTGAAATAAGTAAAACATTGCATGACTGATCCGGGATCATCATTCTGGCCAACAAGTGATGTCTGAACCATAAGGGCCCCAAAACAATTCTGTATCCGTAAAAAACAAAAATAGTATATTATTGGTTGAAATAACTTAAATCAAATGGGTCATGGAAAATGTTAACGATTTGTAATAATAATATAAAACGTTGTTGTTATTATTATTATATAACCAGCAGTGGATAGACCCATCAACCTCTCCTCAAAACCCGATGACCTCCATAGAAACAAAAAAAAAGAAGAAAAACAAAGGAATTGCAGTCAAACTTCATCGGAGACACAGTTCTTCAAATACTTAATATTAATCCCTCTAATTACATAAGAAATAAAATAATCGTAATTGAAATTGTACTGTAAAAATTGGTAATTTTGTGTTTACAGTTTTATTGAGGTGCATTCTGGGAGAGAATGATTGACATCGCGGCCATTTTGGCTCTGGCCAACCCGCTCCCATTGTGTGTGAGATAGTAAATACTGACACTGCCAGACAAGCCGAGCACATATTTCACTGCGCGAATTAAAACACGTTCACCTGAGGTAAGTGCCCCAATTCATCACTGTCTGCTCTCTGATATACTTTTCAACAGCTTTGTGAAACTTTCATGTAGAATAATGTTTATTTTGAGCGTTAAAACGTTAAAATCGCATCGTCTGAAAACGAGAAAGCCGATGGCGAGACGCGAGAGAAAACAGGCTCTCCTTTTCGTGTCGGAGGACACACTGAAATCCGTCCCACTTTCGCATGTCTCTGTTTACTTCGGTTAAACGGTGTAAATTCGCGGTAGATATTCCTTCTAAGCGACTATTTAGTTGCCCAAGGGTGCCTGCTAGCGTATTGTGTTGTTGGTTTTGCGGTGCATGCATTGGATTTTGAATTTTATTTAAAAGTTCACGTCCTCCCCTGTGCCTCAAAGCACGGACTCTCTCCAGTTGCCGTTCAAATTGCAGCCATAATCTTGCGGTTTAGGGCGGAGCTTAGACGGACTGGTTTGCCCCCACAACTGGCAGAACGGCCTGTGATTGGTTAGTTTTTTGGGCTCCTCAAATGCTACTAGCTTTCTGCCTTACTGTTGTTCTACGGTCGTCTGTGATTGGTTGAAAGGCCACATTAGTCCTTGCTGAGTGGTTGCTTTTATTTATTGGGTTTAATGTGACGTGCTGGAGGAAGTGGCCTAAAATAGCATATGAGACAGGGAGTCAAATACCAAAACAAGTGTAAAACTTGAGAGCTATTTTTAGTAGAGATTTACTCACTTTTATAGCTTAGTCTGTGCATGAGAATGCATACTTATTATTAAACAGCTAAGAGAAAGCACTGCTAAATTATTAAACTTTTTTTTTACATTCCTGGCTTGTATTTCATAAATCTGCCCATGATTTTCCGACTTAACTGTAACTGTTTCCTTTTTCTCAGGTGATATTGACCAGCAATGGCCCGTACTAAGCAAACAGCTCGTAAATCCACCGGAGGCAAAGCTCCCCGTAAGCAGCTGGCTACCAAAGCTGCCCGCAAGAGCGCTCCCTCAACTGGAGGAGTCAAGAAACCTCATCGCTACAGGTGATATTCCAGACTTGTAATTGTGAACAGCAATAAAAAAAAAAAGTTTCACTATAATAAACCCTACATTAAACCCCTTTACTGTCTGCAGGCCTGGTACTGTGGCTTTGCGTGAGATCCGTCGGTACCAGAAGTCTACTGAGCTGCTGATCCGTAAGCTGCCGTTCCAGCGTCTGGTTCGCGAAATTGCCCAGGACTTCAAAACCGACCTGCGTTTCCAGAGTGCCGCCATTGGTGCACTGCAGGTGCGCATATGTCTTGCTTTTTCTTGTAATTTATTCATTATACATTAAACATTTTTGCACACGTTCCCATTTGAAGATTATTTTTATTATTATTTGTTTATCCCTAATTAACATTCTGATTTTGTGTGCATCCTTGCAGGAGGCCAGTGAGGCATACCTGGTCGGTCTGTTTGAAGACACTAACCTGTGTGCCATCCATGCCAAGCGTGTCACCATCATGCCCAAAGACATCCAGCTGGCACGCCGCATCCGCGGAGAGCGCGCTTAAACTCTCCCCTTCTTTGTATCGCCCTCTTTATTTCTTTCTGTCTCTCCACTTGTTCTCCTCCTCTTTCTTGTTAGAGTTTAGAGTATCAGTGATGGGGAGTAACTTTGTCTCAGTCTGCTAGTGCTGTCTAAATTACACGTAGGGTACCTATATGTGCATGTAACAGGTGCTGCTGATCACACACACACAAACACACAGACATATGCGTGTGCACAAACACGTACTCTCACACATTCACATTTGGAGCGTAAACGAGGTCCACCTATGCCCGGTTTAGGGCTACACATTAAACAGACGTGCAAGAAGAAGTCGTCTCACACTTACTCCACTGTCCTGAGAGAAAAAAAGGGTGGTGTCTGGGGTCAGTCTGCTTAAGGGGAGCAGAAACTTCCACAGCAGGGTGCTACTAAAACTGCCTCAGTCCACCTTACTGAAACCTGTCCTCACCAATCTCCTTCAGAAGGTTTAATCCCACCCCCGGTTTGCCCCGCCCCTTCCTGACCCATCCAGTCCTTACATGTCCTTTTTGAATCCCTACTTGCCCCTTAATAGTGGAGTCAGGCTTCATCTATCTGTTAGTGTCTGTGGGCGATGTGATCAGCAAAGCAGAATCGTATTCAACTGCAAACCAGCATCTATTGGTTGAAAATATGTTACTTGTAATATTGATGATTACTATTATTGTTGATATGGTGTCTTTTTTTTTCTTTTTTTTACAATGCATACATGAATTTTTCATTAGAAAAAAAAAATATTAATCCGCCAAGAATCAGTTTGAATTAAGTTTCCTTTTTTTTCTTTTTCATATTGTAGTGAAAGCCGATCCTGCTCCTCCTGTTATAACTTCAGGCAGCCACAGGGGGGCGCTCTAAACCAGCCTCTCATTCAACCTCACTGTTCAACTAACATCCTGATCTTCCTTCTCTTTGTCTTTCGCACTATTTTTTGATCGTTTTTCACTCTTTCAATTCCAGTTTTGTCAAAGTAAAGATCGGCATTAGAGTCAAAGAGTGTAGCAAAAAATATTATTTACGTTTAGTACTATAGTACTGAGTGAGTCTTTTACTTTGTTTGGGTAGAACTTTGCTCCTCCCTTCTCTTCGTGAAACACAATGTAACCTCATGTTTGTGCTTCTTTTATTTTTCTTATTCAGAAATTTAAATAAGCTGATCTTTGTATTTTCCAAATTTCTCATATTCTGGTGGTAATAAATAGATGTCACACAATTTGGCTCTTCAGTGTCATTTATAAACACACCCAAACATGTCTGGACACATGGCTTAGTCCTTTGCTAATGTGTACACTAACTATTAAATGTTGCTTAAATTTTAAATTTTACTGATTGAAAAATATCCAATGTTGGATCATGCTGATTTTTAAAAACAAGTTCCAGCATTTAAAAGTGATAATTAGCCTACTTAACAAACTTAACAAATGTGTTATACTGTAGAGACACCCAATTTGTTTTCCTACCCCCTGGATTTTCCATGGTTATACTGTGTGGCAGCAAACAAAATATTTAGGATCATTCAACAACTTTTAACATTTCCAACAACTGTTAATTTAAAAACTGAAATTGTAAATGATTTATTGATGAACGACGAAGTGAATCTTTATTGTGAATTGCTCTTGGTGGAGCAAAGCATCACAGTGTTTATAGTCTTCAGAGAAGTCAAAGCTTAACTGTATTGACGTTGTCTCTATGATTTTGTCACCGCAGAGGGAGCTGTTTCTTACCAGCGGAATTCATGAAGCACAAGCAGCAAAAAGGCAGACTGGTAGGACATGCTTTCGAAAAGACAATCAAACTTATTTTACATACAGTACACCGTTTACATTCCAGTACCGTGGCATTGATTCAACAAGGTGCTAAAAGCATTCTTTAGAAATGTTGGCCCATATTGATTGGACAGCATCTTGAGGTTGATGGAGATTTGTGGGATGCACATCCAGGGCACGAAGCTCCCGTTCCACCACATCCCAAAGATGCTCTATTGGGTTGAGATCTGGCGACTGTGAGGGCCATTTTAGTACGGTCAACTCATTGTCATGTTCAAGAAACCAATTTGAAATGATTCGAGCTTTGTGACATGGTGCATTATCCTGCTGGAAGTAGCCATCAGAAGGTGGGTACATGGTGGACATAAAGGGATGGGCATGGTCCGAAACAATGCTCAGTTAGACCGTGGCATTTAAACCATGCCCAATTGGCACTAAGGGGCATAAAGTGTGCCAAGAAAACTTCCCTCACACCATTACACCACCAGCAGCAGCCTGCACAGTGGTAACAGGGCTTGTTATCTTTCTGTTTACGCCAAATTCTGACTCTATCTGAATAGGAGGGGGGTCTTTTGCTGTTGTAGCCCATCTGCCTCAAGACTGTGGCTTAAATTTTTGTGGCTTCACAAATGCTTTGCTGCATACCTCGGTTGTAACGAGTGGTTATTTCAGTCAAAGTTGCTCTTCTATCAGCTTGAATCGGTCGGCCCATTCTCCTCTGAACTCTAGCATCAACTCACAGGACTGACGCATACTGGATGTTTTTTCCTTTTCACACCATTCTTTGTAAACCCCAGAAATGGTTGTGCGTGAAAATCCCAGTAACTGAGCAGATTGCGAAATACACCAAGAACCATGCCACTCTCAAAATTTCTTAAATCACTTTTCTTTCCCATTCTGACATCAGTTTGGAATTCAGGAGATTGTCTTGACCAGGACCACACCCCTAAATGCATTGAAGCAACTGCCATGTGATTGGTTGATTAGATAATTTGCATCATTGAGAAATTAAACAGGTGTTCCTAATAATCATTTAGGTGAGTGTATGGTTTACTTTAAACAAACAGAAAAATAACTGACTTTGATTTTTCTTACTTTCTGTCTGATCACTACACTCACCAGGTGTTTTTATACTGGAGCACTTAGTTAACTTCACCAGTAATTACATTAACAAATGCTTATCATTCAAAACCTACTGTATATTGCCCTTTAAAGGGGTTTCACTTTTAGCATTGCTATATAATATATTCACAGTAATAGAGTTACAGATCTCTCTCTCTCTCTCGCACTGTCTCTTTCTCTTTCTCTCTCTCTGTGTGTGTCCTGGAAAACCATACATTATGGAGACAACATGTCCATCAAAAAGATATCCGAAATCCTAGTCCTTAGGACATTTTTGGCCCCACGAGGAACACAGCTTATAAATTATACTAAGCAGTGTTTTAAAAATAAAAAAGAAATGCTGAAAGTGGTTAGGTTTAGGGGTAGGGGTAAGTGAAAGAATATACAGTTTGTACAGAATAAAAATCATTGTGTCTATGGAAAGTCCCCATAAAACATGAAAACTAAACGTGTGTGTGTGCCCTGGTAAACCCTACATTATAGAGACAGATTGTCCCCACAAAGATGGCAATATCCGAAATCCTTTCTTTGTGAGGACATTTTTTTGGTAATGTATTTATACATAATTTTGTCTGGTTAACTATCTTTTGTGTCTACATAGCTGGTTTGTGGGTTCTGAGTAAGTGCTTGTGTGTTTGTATGTGTTGTGTGTGATTTGTTAGAATTGAAGGCTCAGCAGTTTCTCCTTTTGTCTTCTTGTATGAACTACAGACAATCTGTCACAGAGAGAGAGATTAATATCTGGAGGAACAGGGGGAGGGTTAGAGGAAATGAGAGCTGATAGATAAGATAGATAGATAGATAGATAGATAGATAGATAGATAGATAGATAGATAGATAGATAGATAGATAGATAGATAGATAGATAGATAGATAGACAGACAGACAGACAGACAGACAGACAGACAGATAGATAGATAGATAGATAGATAGATAGATAGATAGATAGATAGATAGATAGATAGATAGATAGATAGATAGATAGATAGATAGATAGAAACAGGTATAGAGAGAAAGAGCGGGTGAGGGAAAGAAACTGAACTATTGTGAAATTTTTTACTTATTAATTTCTAAGAGAAGTTACACACACACACACACACACACACACACACGTTTTTATGAAGAAATTATGTTCACTGTGACGTGTACATAAAAAATTGCAAACACACACCCTTCATCCTGGTAACAGTGCATGTGGTTTTATTCAGGTCAGAGTGGGATTATGAAGCACTCAGGAGGGGGGCGCGGTGGAGGGTGAACAAGGGAGAGAGGGCATGAAAGATGGTACAGAGGAGAGAGATGCCTGTGAGTGTATTAACATCTTGTTCCTTACTTCATACAGGGATGTATGAGAGACAAATTGGAAAAATATAAATAAAACAGACTGGGAACATGGTGTAGAATAAGAAGTAATGAGAGTACAGATGGGGAAGAGAAGTCCGGCTAAACAGATCACACTTAGTAAGTCCCTGTAGAAAGAACCATATGGGTTATTCAGAAAATATTTCAAACAATACGTTTAAATTGACCCTGCTACTAAGTCAAATTGTTGTGAAAACTGAATGTATGTGCTATTATTGTGTGCATCCATCATTTCAAACTGTGAACAATTGAGTGACTCAAACACAACTATTAAAAAAGTTTAAACATTCACTGATGCATCAGAAGGAAACACAATGCAGTAAAGGGATACTCCACTATTTTTGGAAGTATAGGCTTATTTTACCACTCCCCAGAGTTGTACCGTTTTCAAATCCATTCAGCCGATTTTCTGATATTTAGAAAAATATCAGTAAACAGACAGTTTCTCTTCTCATTGACTTCCATAGTATATTTTTTTCCTACTATGGAAGTCAATGAGACCAGAAACTGTCTGGTTGCTGATATTCTTCTAAATATCAGAAAATCGGCAGAATGGATTTTAAAATGGTAACTCAACTGTTTAACTCTGGGGGAGTGGTAAAATAAGCCTATTTCAAAAAAAAAGTGGAGTATCCCTTTAAGAGCTGGGGGTGAAAACTTTTGAATAAATTGTACTTAATTTGTCTTCTGGGAAACATGTAAGTATCTTCTGTTGCTTCTGAAGGGCAGTACTAAATTATATATATATATATATATATATATATATATATATATATATATATATATATATATATATATATATATATATATATATATATATATATATATATATATATATGAAGAGTTCAGATGCAAAAGCCTCTAAATGCCATTTGAAATTTTCTTCTTTAATGTTGTGTAATTTGTGTAAAAAGTGTAATTTCACTTAAATAACAATTAATAGGTAATTATCATTGCCATTTAAGTGAAATTACTGAACTTAATTATACAAGTTTGATAAAAATCATCATTAAAGAAGAAAGTTTCAAATGGCATTTAGAGGCTTTTGCATCTGAACTCTTCATATATATATATATATATATATATGTCAGATCTGAAACCAAACCATGTCCTGATTACAAATAAATTATTATAAACCTTTTCTCACTTTTTTATTTTTTACCTTTACTATGGCCAGTTTTACTTTTAAGCAACAGGTTGTCTTTTTTGTGAATGTATGAAATTCACACAGCTGTAGTTAGTTACATTAAATCTCGGTATATTGGGCTAAAATATGACAACCAGAAATTATCCAAATTATTTTTATTTTGTCATCTATTGTGAAAAATTTCACCTTTTCATGAAACTTACCTAAACTTTGTAAAAAAAAAAAAAATCCTGAAAAGTACAAATTAAAAAAAAAAAGTTCCAAATCCAGCAAAGATAAACCATTTTTGGTTTCCCAAATCACTGAACCTTTAAGTGAGCACTTCTTTAATTTTTTTTTTTTTTTTGTCAATGTGAAGAACATTCTGAACATCTAAAGAAGCTTTTGTTCAAAGGTTCCATTGATTTTAAAGATGGAACCATGGAATGCCAACTAAGAACCGTTTATTTTTAAGAGTGTATGTTTGTGCAATTTCTTTAGTTAATTTGACATTTCTTTTAATAAAGCTAATGCAAAACAATTAATACATATATAGGCAGGCCACTGTAACTCTTAATTTTGAATCTAATTTGGGACTGAGATAAAGAATGATGGAATAATCACAGTGGAGAAGTCATAGCAGAGAGAGCTGGAACTGGAATCAACAGGAGGAGAGGTGTGGAGGAGGGAAAGAGAGAGGGAGGTTCAGTAATCCTGTTTAATTGCTTTAGGGTAGTGTTCTGTCGACAGTAAGGAGATTGAGGTGCTCTCTGGGTCATTGGCTAAAATAACCCCACACACCCGGCTTCATGGGCGGGGCCACACACACCACCATCACAGCAACACGATTACCAGACATCGCAACCTTGTGGACCCCAGACTGTGTATCCAACCCCAGGCTGTCACAGTATAACTCAAGATGGTGGAATTATGTGAATCTTTCCACTTTGTGTTTTTAAACCCAAAGCACTGAGCTTTGCAAGGAAAATTCATCTTCTATCAGTTTAGTTGGTTAAAGGGATAGTTCACCAAAAAAAAAAAGAAAAAAAAAAGAATGAATGAATGAAAACTCCTGTCATCATTTACTCACCCTCAAGTTGTTCCAGACATGTGTGAATTTCTCTCTTCTGCTGAACACAAAAGAAGATATTTTAAAGAATAGGGTAAACAAACAGTTGACTTCCAGAGTGTGTTCTTTTGTGTTCAGCAGAAGAAAGAAATTTGAAGTTCATTACAGTTTGATTTGCCAGTTCCCTTATTTTTGCTGATACCAGAAAATCCCTTATTAGAGGCATGAATGCATTCGTTTTAAGATTTTAGTACTTTGTTTTTAATTTATATTCATAAATGTTAGTCCATATATACATGTTCTGCTTGAGGGACAGATGTAGCCCAATTTATTCAAGTGCTCTTCAGACCAATTTGTAAGCCCCCCTTGTCTCACGGAAATCATTTATGCCATGTTTTTATTAATTGACAGTAGTACTTGATCTTGCATAATCAACAAGAAACAAAGGTAGACAACTCTTGTTTGACAATTCTTGTTAAACAAAGACACATTTAATTGTGAAGTTAAACTAAATGTAAAATTTAAAACCTTTAGTTCCCTTCTGAATGTATTCAGTCAAAGCAACATAACAACAACACCAACATTTTTCAACACAAGGTCACCCAAATATAAAATATATATCAACAGCATGACTATACTGCCATTAAATGAAGTAACGATTAACTCAAACTAACAGAAAACAACATTATTTGTTATAAGTTAACATAATTTAAAAATACATAAATAACAGCAAGCTAAATGCACAACACAAGAACTCCTAATGCTTCCCAGTACAGAAGACAAACCAACCAAACTTCTGAAAAAAGTAGAAAGAACTTTGTCCAACAAAAAGCTTGTACCCGCAGAGAAACTCCCCTCCAATTATGTGCATGTCTTTGTGTTTGGTGTGTGTGTGTGTGTGTGTGTGTGTGTGTGTGTATTAGTGAATAGCTAAATAGCCACGATGTGTTGAGAAAGCTAGTTGATTGTAGGTGTGAGGTAAATGGTTAATAATGAAGACTGATCACTAGACTTGAGGAGTCCCTTCACTCTCAGCCAATCACAGAGCAGATCTGGACTACAGAGTCTTCACCTGTTCCAAAATGCCCCCCCTTTTCACCTCTGAGATCACATGAATCCTGCTGAATCAGACCTGTTTCATCATCAAAATGTCTCCAGCATTTCAAGCAATAGTTCTGTTTAATTTATTCTTCCTTCCCTCTTGCTTTTTTTTTCTTCTCTTCCTCACTTTCTCTTTTACAGCACCTGGAATTTATGGTCGAGGCAGTCCATAGTGCTGAAGTTGAGCTTCCAGGCCTGCTGGTCCTTGTAATCCAGGCAGTCTACGGAACTGAAACCCAGTGAGGAGGTGCTGTATCCTTGGGAGGAGAGGGAGGGTGACTGGCTGAGCGAGCCGCCCATGGAGGGCACAGTGAGGGGAGAGAGGGCGCCCCCACTCGCAGACAGCTGAGTGGTCATGGGAGAGAGGTACGGGCTGCAATCCAATCCACTGAAGTAAGGAGAGGAGCTGTAGCCCTGGCTATAGGTCGAGGGCTGACCGTAGCTCATGGGATAGGGAGCCGGGCGCTGCACGCAGGGCGTGCCGGAGCCACACAACGGATCGGGAAGGGGGGATAGAGAGGTGGGACTCCACACAGAAACGGGTGCTGTGCCTGCGCTGGCAATAGGGGGTACCGTCTGGGCAGGGGCAGCCACCACCGAGGAGCTCGTGCCAGGGTCAGAGGTCAGCTCTGAGGGTGGGGAGGACTTCTTTTTGGGGGGACGGGGCTTGGGCTGACCGCTGGTCTGCTGTTGCTGTTGGCGGCATTTAGCACGACGGTTCTTAAACCACACCTGAGAAAAATAAGAGCGGGGTTGAAGATGAAATAAGTGTTTGGCTCATTTCTCAATAGATCAAAAAGAATGTGTTTGTGATGGATGTGATGTGATCTGCATTAATATTGGGCCTCACACACACACTGACTTTCACTGTCAGAGTTGTGGTCACTTTCAATACTTGTTGTGACAGTTAACAAATTAAAATAGAATTTGAACAAAGTACTGTACATGTTTAGTTACAAATATACAGTTTACCCCCATTGCATCATAGATTAGATCATCAGAGTGTTAGATGAGCATCGTCTGCTATCTAGTGCATGTGCCTAGATAGATGTTTGAAAGATGCAGTCGGAGAGGTGTCAGAAAGATGTTTGTCTCAATGTTGAAGACTCACCTGAACTCTGGACTCGGGAAGGTTGATTTTCAGAGCTACCTCCTCTCTCATAAATATGTCTGGGTAGCGTGTTTTGGTGAACAGGGCTTCCAGAATGTCCAGTTGGGTGCGTGTGAATGTAGTGCGCTCCCGACGCTGCTTCCTCGGAGTGGCTATTATAAAAACATCGACATCATACAGTAAGAAACAACTTTAGGTTTTCCCAAAACATGTAGGCCTAGAGAAAACTGATTTTTTTTACATGGTAGCATCATCAATGTTAATAGTTTTATGTGAGCTTGTAAGAGTCATTAATATGATGTTGGTGAGAGAAAATATTTGGACTATCCATTGTCATCATTCATAGATAGATAAATAGATAGATGGTTGTATTTTAGTATTTTTTTTTGTTTGTTTGTTTTTTAGCTACACTTAAGTCTAGTCAGTGACTGAGGTCTGTCCGTCACTATGGCTGCGCATAAAAACATCGTTTCTGACGTCAGTATATTTTTTTAATTAGTGATTTAGGCCGATTAGGTTACATATTGATATTAGACAATTTAACCCATTTAGCCTTATTTGCATTCTTCACTAGCGTAGGGCCTACTATTGTGATGATTATTTTTATTTGTATAACGGATGGATAAAACGGACGAAATTGTGCTACAATAAAAAAAGCTTTTCATAATGGGCTAAAATAACATTTTAATAAACAAGCAAAAAAAAAAAAAAAAAACAAACAAAAAAAAAACACAACAACATAAAATTGAAATTTGACAGCGAAAAAAATACTCTGACGTTTTTGTAAAGACGAAATTTATAGCATAGGCTATTTGACATCTACAATTGTTTTTAGGCACTACTTTTGTTAGCCTACTACGTGAGTGAGTTCATTTAATATGGCTATCAACTGGTAAAATGATGTTCGCTTTGCCTAAATTATACAATTATGTCAAATGAAACAGGAAATATGAGGCTACCTTTTAGTTTTGTTTGTCCCGTCTATTTTGACTTCAACGACCAACAAAGTTAATAAACATAACATAAGAAACAAACATATTATAAATCATTAATGAGAAAGAACTGACCTGGGTAGCCAACGGCGGTGTGGAGCAGGTCCATTCCTGAGGCGGACAGTGTTAACCCGTTCGCAGCATAATGGGGCTGCTTTATGTAGGACATCATTCTTGGGACGGTCGCGTCTCTCGCACACACTCTCTATTGCTCTCTCTCTCTCCCTCCCTCTCTCACCCCTCTCTCTCACTCTCTTTTTTCTTATGTGACGCTTTTTTTTACGGGTCGGGGGTCGCACTCTGCTCCTGACAGCCGCGTGTCTTTGCTCGCCCCTGGCGCGTGCGGTGCTCCTTCAGTCTCACGGCTCCAAACACCTGTTTTCCCGGTCCTCAGTGCCTTGAACAAGCTTACACTCTCACAACTCTTGTCATTAATATCGTCCTGAATATCAAAGATGAGCGTAGCTAAATGTGAGGAAATAGTAAAAGTAAATTTTCTATTATAGGCTAGCTCAAACAAAAGTTTTAGACGCTTGGTATGAGTTTTGGAGTTGGTTAAGGCGCGTGTCCCCTGGGCAAGACCTGCCAGGAGCGGGACACTATGACAAATAAGAGACTGAGCAGCTAATCAAGGGGCATCTCTCTCTCTCTCTCTCTCTCTCTCTCTCTCTCTCTCTCTCTCTCTCTCTCTCTCTCTCTCTCTCTCTCTCTCTCTCTCTCTCTCTCTCTCTCTCTCTCTCTCTCTCTCTCTCTCTCTCTCTCTCTCTCTCTCCAACTTTGACGTGTAGCTTAACACGTGGTTGCCCATGACAGTAAAGAAATAGATTTAAAAAAGTTGAATCTTTCAAAACGATTAATATCCTAGCCTAAATAAAAACTCCGTAGTGATCCGAGCAAAACTGTCACGAGAGATGCCTCAAAATGCCGCATTAAAAAGAAAATCGGTAAATATATTTTTAATAATAGGCCTATTCTAGATACAGTTGTTGATTTTAGGAACCGTATCAACCATTAATTAATTAATAATCCCCGCGAGCATTTTCCAGAAGTTCGAAAAATGCGCTCTCACTTAATGAAAAAATGGCCCTGAAACTCGTTTCTAATAGTCTATATGACCAAAAAAAATCGGACACTGCCCACAAGCATTGAAAATAAATAAATTTCGTATAGCCTACCTATATGCCTTGTGCATGTTTGTTCGTAAAATAATTTAGATATAATTTAGATTACAATTTAGGCTACTTCAAGAATTCGATTTTTTTTTTTTATCTTATTAATTGTGCAGGCCTAAGCTATTAACCATTATATTTGAATTAGCTGAGTGTTTTTCGTTTATTGGCATTATACTTTTGCTATCGAACAGGCTCTTAGATGCAACTGTAATTCTCATAAATAAGACTACACTCTGAAATTTCATTCGTTAATCGAACGTTTTTTTTTTTTTTTTTTTTTTTGTAGGCTATGAGCAATAGGTTAAATATTTCTTGTGGACATTTTCTTCTTCAGTGTTAACAGTTTTGCATTGCAACTTTATTTGCATCAGAATTTAGTTGCATATCTTTTCATTGATTGCAATTAACTGATTAAACGTTTATCATAATTTCTTGATTAAACACAAAACAACATAATATCACTAATATTTGATTGTATAATGTATAATATAATAATGATTTGTAAAGCATCTAAAATGAGTATTTACTCTTTACACTTCATTTTTGACTTGACACACACTGCTGAATTATGTGTATATGTGTTTTAGTCCCTTAACCCTAAGAGAGGAAAGAGATTTATTATCAGTTCACAAGAGAACAAACAATAGAATGCATGAATACAAAATCACAGGACCCAAAAGGAAAAAGAGCTAAGGAATGTATGGGTAAATTATGAATTAAAACAAGATGAAGACAGAAGGACGAGTGTTATCTTGACCAGTGATGGAGGGACTGATAAAAGAAGAAAGGACAACATTTGGAAGGATGCTGACTATTTGCTGTACTGAGCTGTTTAAAATTTTAAACAGAATATTTTCTATAGAAAGAACATGGTGTTTTATTTAAAAGAATTGTTTGGTTCAGTGTGTTAGTGACAGAGAGAAGGAGAGAGGTATGAGAAAGGTGTCAATTGGCACTCAAGATGAACTAAATGTGATAGGTTGGCTTTAAACAGACAGAGCAGACAAGGTTATGTGGTTGTGACTTGGCTAGATGTCATCCCCTTTAAGTACTATGCAAAAGTCAAAGGACAAAGGGCAAAACAAGTCTTCAGATTAAGTATTTTGTTCTGAAGTAATTTGAAAACGAAATATGGAAAGTGGTTAAAATCTTAGAAATTCACATTCATCTTTCATGTTTAAAACAAAACCTATCCCACCTCACCCACTTCTCAGCAATGGCCATCAAAATAAACTAATATGATAATAATAATAATAATATATATTGTTACAATACAAATGAAATATGCAAGTAATACATTATTATATGTTTGTCTGTTTATTTATGCAGCAAACTAATAATCAGGCTACTTTTTTAAATTATTTTTTAATTACTTTTTTAAAATTAATTTTTTATACTTTGCTCAGATTACCACATCAAACAACATTTCGGTGGTGGTTGTTTTTTGTGTAAAACCAGTAAAATGATGATGATGATGATGATGATTTGTTTTTCTGTGTCAGTATAGGATGTTTGTATGTTTATGTGTTCAGGATCTGAGCTTGTGCGCTTGCAGAAGGCAAAGTTTTGTGGAGCGTATTGCAGAGGGGGGTGGGGGGACCAGTCCGTCCATCTGGCAACAACCGGCTATGCAGGCACAAGAGCAATTATGGAAGTGGACTAAACTCTAATCCACAGGCACACACACACACATACACACACACACACACAGTTCCAGAACACATTAGCATAAAAATACACAGCCGACACATTGACATTGCAACAAACATTTAATCTGGAGTGGAGAGTAACAGATGAAATAAACAAAATGTTCCTATACAAATAGAGGTAAAGGAAAGAAATATGTGAAGTTAGATTAGGGTGAAGAAGGGCGAGTGGGGTGACAGATAGACAGAAATAAAGAAAGAGAGAGAGGGGGGGGGAGGGAGGGAAGGAGCAAGAGAGAGAGAGAGAGAGAGAGAGAGAGAGAGAGAGGTAGTGGGCCGCATCATTGCAGGCACACTGCATCAGTTAATCCAGATTAGGCAGTCTAAAAAGGAGCGGCTTAATCTGCAGGCCAGCCAGTAATACACAGACCGCTGTCAGCACCAATCACTCACACAATTCTAATCCCTAAGAAACACACACGCTGGACACACACACACACACACACACACACACACACACACACACACACACACACACACACACACACATCCACTCTCTAAACAGTGAGTTAAGCATGCATATAAAATATTCTGCACAATCAGTCAACAGATTCATTAGAAACTTTGAATATGTTCTGAATATATGTACAAAACATGGGGCTTTTCTTCTGGCTATAATCCCTCACAAACCAGTGACTGTAATCACTTTATAATACAGGTATTTAAAACAACTGGTGGCAATTTCTAATGCAGTGTGTGTAATGAGTGTAGATGTGTTTATTTGGATTTGGGAATATGTTGTGATGACGTAGTTATTTGCTGATAAGCACAATATGTCCCATGTGCATGGACAGACTTTGAGTCACAGTCAGATTAAAGGGGTTTTAATGTCAGTGGGGCTGTATGCTGAAAAGGGCCCCAATAACCAATTGACAGCTTGTATGGCCCTCTAGTGGAGATTCTGCCCATTTATCACAAATCAATTAATTTCACGTCAAATAAGTTTTACTGATGATAGACAGAAGTATGAATGTGTATCTAATGTATATGAATTGTTAGAAGTCCGGGCTAAAAGAGCCGAAGCACAAAACAGAGAGCCGTAGGTTGGTTGCTTGCAACAATGAACTCAGGCTTTATTACTCTCTGACCACAGCCTGCATCGCTACTACATTCACACTGTAAACTCAGACTGAATTTAGCTGAAACTATGTTTACACTCCCATTATTCACCTACCCCACTACGTCACACATATGCATTTTTTCCAACAAGCCGACAGGGGGAGGCAGAGATTGCAACACTACTCTCACTCTGGAGAACGATTAAACTTTTAACATATCTCCAGCATGATTACACTCTACACTCTACAAAAAAAAAAAAATATATATATATATATATATATATATATATATAATTTTTTTTTTTTTTTGGTTGAATCATGTTTTCATGTTGCATGTTTAATTTATTTTAAGACATATAATTATCTGGAGCAGTGCAGTAAGCAGACCAATAGCTGAAGATCTAGAATAAGTTAAAATGGTTGGTTCAACTGATTTAATTGTCTTATTTTCATATATAAATGAGTTTAAATGTTAACTTAACAGAACAAAGATTTGTTTTGATCTCACATGGCCTGCAATGTGTTAGATTTACTTAAAATATATGCACCATTTGTGCATCATACTTTTTAAATAATCCCAACTTGGAATAATTTTACATAAAATAAACAAGAAAAACGTTGTTACAATATTTGAGTTCACCTAACATTCTTTACTTAAAAATATACACAAGTAAAGAATGTTGCATGAACTCAAATATTTATAACAAAGGTTTTCTTGTTAATTCTAAGTAAAATTATTCCAAGTTGGGATTACTTTAAAAAAAAATGACTCAAAAATGGTGCATATATATTTTAAGTAAATCCAACACATCATTTTTTAGAGTGTATGATGAAAATTACAGACCTCTCTCATTAGTAGGAGAGTTTGCACAATCAGTGGCTGACTAAATTCTTTTTGGCCCCACTGGCCCCACCGAGCCAGTGATTCTTTTTCTTTTTTGAATTCTTTTTGGCCCCACCGATTACCAAAATTATTTGGTAAATGATGATGCATTAATTATAAATGAAGGGAATGACATTGTCAATAAATGTAATGAGTATTATGTAAATATTGGATATAAATTAGCAAATGAGATTGTGGAACAGCAAACTGGGGACAGGGTAGATTAACTAAATATTTCTAGCAATAAACGTTCAATATTTATCAGGGGAACTGATGAGATAGACATTGTTAATAATTGTAAGAATAAAAATTCTACTGATTGTAATGATATTGACATGTCATTATTAAAACATATTATAGAATATATAGTAAAACCATTAACATTTGTAATCAGTCCTTTTTAACAGTTATATTTCCAAGTAATATGAAAATGGCAAAAGTTATTCCTATTTTGGAGATAGACATCTTTTTTCCAATTATAGACCAATTTCTCTGCTTTCCCAGTTCTCAAAAATTTTAGAGATGTTATTTGTGCGCAGGCTTGACAATTTTATAGATAAACAAACTAGTAAACATCAGTATGGCTTTAGAGCAATAGGTTGACCTCAGTAGCAGTGATGGAACTGCAGAGGAGATTTCAATGATAATTTCAATTATAATGAAAAATCATTATATATTGCATTGTTCACTCATAGTTCCATACATTAGGCCTACTCATTGTGTGGAGGTGTGGGGTAATACATATAAAACTAATACAAATTTATACAAAAGAAAGCAATAAGGATGAGACCTGTAAGTAAAGTAAAAAGACCTGTAAGGATAAGTAAAATGGGCAGACCCAACCAATGGATTATTTATTAAATTACAAGCTTTAAAATTTGTTGAATTAGTTGACATTTATACTGCACAGACCATGAATAAAGCTTATAAGAATTTACTTCCAAATTGTGTTCAGAGGCTGTCGAAATAGGAGAAATTCAGTATAAACTATATGAGGAATGTAAATGTTTTAAAAAGTAAGAGCAAGAACTAATACAAAAAATAGATGCATATCTGTTAAAGGAGTAAACCTATAGAATAATTGTGACAAGGAATTAAAATTGTGTAATTCACTCTGTAATTAAAAAAAGTTTAAAAACAAGGTGATAAATAATTATAAAACTCAATATGATTAATTTGTCTACGTTATAGGCCTATGTTAACTATTGAAATGATGTCTGAGATGTGTACCTTTCATGTATGAACATCTTGGAAACTTGGAAATGTTCTGTAGGCTACGTCTATTTTGAAAGTTAAATCCAGAGAGAAAAGTGCTGCTAATTGAGTAATTATGTACAAAAGGTAATAAGCATAGGCTTCAGCTTAACACCTTTTTTGTTGTTGTTGTTGTATGCAATGCATGTAGTCTCTTGTCTTGTATTGCTTCTAGTCTTGTATCTGTTTTTCATGGCAACGGTGCACTTAGCAGCGGTCTGTTATCAAGAAATAAAAGACCGCATTCTACATTGGAATTCAACCAAGCCATGTAATAATACTTTACTGTATTTTTTATTCGTCGACTACAGCCGATGACGATCGTCTCATTTGGTCAAGTGTGATTTGTCAAGCGGTTCGAAAAACACAGATGATTGGTTAAATTTATTCACAACCCGCCCATACCCGGAAGTTGTTGTTTTTTGTCACTAGTGTGGCAGTCCAGTAAGATCTATTCGAGGAGTTGTTTTATTTAATTTGTGATCATCTGTAAGATGTTGCCGGATGTAAAAGGCCTGTGTCCATTTGTGGAAGACAGTTTTAGTCGTTTTCCCTCGCAGAGTAACATATACGGACTATGCCAGGCAGGCGAGCAGGAGTTACTGGCAGCGACTCTGAAGGGGAAAGTAGTGTGCTTCAGATACCAGGACCTGCAGAAGAAGATCAGACCTGTGGCCAGAGAGATTCAGTTCACATATATACCAGGTCACAACCTATTCGTTTGCTTTGAAAGTCTTTTGTCTTAGCTTGCTGTCTAATGCAAAAATATTTCTTGTTTTGTTAATAAAGTTGATGCAGAAATCGTCTCCATTGACGCCTTCAACAAATCTGCCCCTAAAAGAGGACTGGTCGTAGGAATAACCTTCATTAAGGTGTGCTTCATCACTACAAATAACTAGTTTCAAACTAGATGGAAAGATTTCCCTCGCTCACTCTTTCTCCATCCATGAGAGCTGGCTTTTTTGCTGCATTTTCTGCTTCATGCATTTATTTTGATCTCTTTCCTCTCAGGACTCAGGAGATAAAGCGACTCCTTTCCTTAATATTTACTGTGATTATGAACCAGGGTCAGAGTTTAACTTGGAGTCTATTGCACGTGAGTCTGTCATATGGGATATGGGGGAATTTTTTTTTTTTAAATTTCTGGTTTCTTGAGACAAGGGAGAATTCACACATCATATGCCCTAAATTATACTATATGCTACATATTTTAATCTGACTGAAACTGGTCCATACCGAATAATCAGACAGTTTCATCTGGTTGACAGAAAGCTGTCTGAACCTGGAGCTCCAGTTCACTCCCTTCCAGCTCTATCATACAGAGTGAGTGTTTCACTGTGTTGTTCATTTATGGTACAATGAAAGGAACTAGCAAGGTTTTTATGTAGTCTTTTTTTATTTAAATATATGAAATGCAGTGTTGTTTTGGTATTAGAAATATAACAAAGATTTAGGGTTCAGAAGTAGGCTTTCACATGTTTGTTTTGCAGGGTGCATTGTGTAGATGGATCCAGCGAGACTGTCTTTCTCCTCAGTGGGAATGATCAGCACATACATCTTTACAAAGAGGTCAGCCTAGCTGATAAATTTAGTTAGAATAAGATTTTCTCTCTCTCTCTCTCTCTCTCTCTCTCTCTCTCTCTCTCTCTCTCTCTCTCTCTCTCTCTCTCTCTCTCTCTCTCTTTCTCTCTCTCTCTCAAACAGAAAAGAGTTTCACTCTCTCTATCTCTCTCTCTCTCTCTCACTCACTCACTCACTCATACTCAAGATTTGAAATTCATCCTCTTGTCTGATTGTTAGAATGCCTCTTTGCACCAGTTTGAGGAACAGCCAGTGGAAAGACTCTTTCCTGAACTGCAGGAGCTGCCAAGCAAGTGAGTAGTTTACTTTTCTGCAGTTCAGGTTTGGATGATGAGATGTGCCATTATGTGAGATGTTTGATGGTAATTATTAATATGTTCTTCATGTGCATTGCAGTGTATTATGGTTAGATGTCTTAAGTATTGATCAAAACCTGCGTCTCACTGCATTTGGATGTCAGAATGGTTCTGTGGGACTTTCTCTTGTCAACCAAAAGGGACCTGGTGAGAAACACACTTGCACAGTTTTTCTCTTCTCTTTTTAGAATGTAATATAGTCTAATAATAAAGGATCTGGTTTTCTATGCACATTTACCTTATTAGAGATTCTGCAGAACTGGCGTATTCAACATGACAGTCCCATTTCCACTGTGTTGCTGTTCCATTTGAAAGAGAAGCACCAGAACACAGAGATGAACAGTGAGTGACACAGCTCATATGATCACCAGTTGATGTATAAAATAACTATTTTCTGTTTGAATATATTAAAATATATATTTTAATTCTGTCATGGCAAAGCTGAATTTTTAGCATTATTACTCCTGTCTTCAGTGTCAGTGTCATCCTTCAGAAATCATTCTAATATGATGATTTGCTGCTAAAGAAACATTTCTTATTATTATCAATGTTGAAAACAGCTGTGCTGCTTAATATTTCTCTGGAAACTATAACTGATGCAATTTTTTTTCAGGATTCTTGGATAAATAGAAAAAAAGCATTTATTTCAAATAGATTTTTAATGACTAGATTAATCATTACTCCTTATGCAAGGTTATTAATGTCTGATAAGTTATTTAGAGTAGACCAGTGATCCCCAACCGGAAATACGTGAGCAGGTTCCAAGGGGTGCGTGAAGATATTTAGATTTTGCTTGGTTTGTCAAGCATGCCAGGAACGCCATGATTTGTCAAGCGACGAAAACTACGTTTACACTCCCATAATTCCGCCTGGCGCATTAGTCGCTGCATATGTGTCCAAATTCAACTTGATTTTACAGCGTTGAGTATTGTAGCCAATCATGTGCATGTCTTTTGAAAGTAAAGGCAAATCAGAGGTGTTTAGTGCCAGTTTATGTCCTACATGCTCACAAACCTAATTATCACAAACAAAGCATGTTAATTTAAGTTAGAGATGTATTGTGGAAGATTAAATTATTCAAATTTGAGTTTCAGTGAGTTTGCGCTGACCTGACTGACCACTTATAAAGGGAGTGGCTCACTTTCTGTGTAATTCATTCGCAATTTGAAGATAAGTTATTCTCTTTTCAAAAATGTTTTTTTTTTTTATGTTGTTGTTTTATAATGTCTTAATATAAATTAAAAAGTAGAACATGTGAAAAACTATTTTAGGGAGTGTAAATGGCTAACATGAGCCAATAAGTGCCCCTCTACCACCATCTACTGGTTATAGTGGTAATTTCATGTCTTTTTAATTTTTAAATATAAGATTTAAAGGTTTTGTTTTCCATCAAATGTTGGATTTAAAAATATTAAAATTTAAAATGTGTTTTTTTTCTAGTCTTTATTTACTCACAACATTTATTCTTTAGTTTAGTTTTGATGAAGGGTTACTTGAGCCTTATTGATGTGGGTTGTGAGGGCTAAAAAGTTTGGGAGCCACTGCTCTTGAGACTATTGTTATTAATCCCTCTTTATCTGTCTTTTCCCCCCACAGGTAGTCAAAAGGAAACATTTAATCTGTTGGTAACCAGTGCGATAGAGATGGCGGTTGTTTACAGGTTAGAGCCTCTTAAGTATGTTGCTTGTTGTTCACCATTGTGTCTGGTTGGGTGTAAAATAATTGTGTGCGTTCAGGGATGTAGAGCAGTGTGGACTGAGCAGACAGCTGTGTTTGGCAGAAAGCGACCAGTGTGATGCGGTTCTCTGTGCTCTCGTCGTTGATCTGGACTTTGATGGACAGCATGAGTTGCTACTGGGAACGTATGGACAGGTAGAGTGCTGGATTCAAAATGCTTACGCATAATAGGGAACAAGTGTATGCCACAATGAAAGAGTTCATAACACTTGTGGTAATTTGAAATTTTGAAATATAATCAGCTAACCAGTATGCACAATGATGTATTTGTTTTCTATAGGACCTGCTCTGCTACAAATTTCCCCAAACAACAGGAGCTTTTGAGGAGAAGTTACAGCTGCTGTGGAGACGGAGTTTTAAAAGCCCTCTACTGTCACTGATTTATCTTGACCTGGCTGGAGACGGACTAAGAGAGTTAGCTGTTCTCACCTTAAAAGGCCTACATATACTTCAGGTGAATATCACTGAGCTGTATATTATTATTATTATTATTGATTACTGATGTTTTTAGTTAATTAAGCTTCTGTGTCTCCCCACCCCACAACAACAGCACAGTCTGAAAACAACAGCAGATCTTGTTCTTCACCGTTTGTCCACTTTAGTATCAAGACTGCCTGGTTCTTCAAAAGAACAGCCGATCAAAAACCAAGATACTGAAGAGCAGTCCATTTCAATCAGCAATGAACAGAGAGATGCAGCCACTCATCACTGACTTTTATGTAAAATATATTTATTTTTATTTCAAGTGGTTAAGGAAGAGCTAAATGTTTGTGAATGAAGCCATGTCATATAGCAGGCAGGTCTTCAACACTAAAATGAAAATTACTTTTTTGCTGCTGGTACCAGTTGCCAGACTTATTTAATCTTCCTTCCTAGTGGCCACAAGTAGTTATTGATGAATTTCGGATGGGACATGGTGTGTCTTTTTTTTTTTTAAATTTACATCATAACCTGGCAAAACCATTATTTCATACATTGCTGTTGCTAGTCAGCAGCAGGTTGTATTAGACTCAAGGTACATTCACATTTTATCTGTCTTAGTTTCAATCAATTTTTGAAAAGTTGTCAATATTTTTGGTCCATTTTTAATCTGCTAAAAGAATTTCTAAACCCAGGCTTTGGTTTAATTTCAACGTTCTTCAGGCAAGATTGGTGTTTTTCCATATCCCCAGTAGAGGGCACTCTTAGTCGGTTAACGACAACAACACTGTGCCATAGATCTGTGGTCTTTATATATATATATATATATATATATATATATATATAAATGTTGCGTAGAAACCCTTAACCCCCACATTTCAAAAAAAAAAGTTTTGTGCACACTATTTCCTAATTTAAGATTTTTGTTTTGCATTGCCATCTCTGCCGATTTCATAATTATGGAAATTATGTCATAAATGTTGATGGTTTTGAAAACATATTTTTTTGACAATAAATGACATTTTTTTGAAAGGGTACGTCTATTTTGTCTCGGCGGAGCTGAGATGAGAACAATCGGAACACTGCTTACCAGGCGCGTCGTTAGACATGGGCATTCGGGGCTTCAGTCCCAGATGTTTTTTTTTATAGCCCCGGATCTAAAAAAAAAAAAAAAAAAAAAAAAAAAATATTGATCATTATTATTACATTTTAATAATTTTGTATTTATTTAAAAAAAAATTACCCGGTATTTTAATCTATCCTTCGGAGTAATGTATTAAAGACGATTAAAATTTTCAAGCAGATCAAATTTACTATGGTTACTATGGTTACACTGCACGCTTGAGTTTAGATTGTGAGGTTAGATTGATTAGAGTTGAGAGAGTGCCTGAAAGAGCAATCGGTTAACTTACAGCTTTTGGGCTTGACTGTCATTGTTTGTGGCTTCATTAGACACTTTTTAAAAAGGAAAATAAGGAGTCATGAACGATACGAGGCCGATGAGAGGCAAGAAGAGTTATCTAATTTACTGGCGCCGTTCCCTCATCAAAGCTCAGGTCGGTGAAGGCTCTTCAACAAAGCCTGGTCGTCTAATTTAACGTTACTTAAGTTAGCCCTGTAAGTTACTCATTGTGGTTTTAATGCAGAACATGTAAAGTACGTGGGACCTTACTATTTCGCCTAACAAGCTAATCCATTTTGTGAGTCATCATAATCCGTTTCTCGTGAAGAATGTTGATGAAGTAGCCTAACTTATTCATCTGATTTGGCTAAGATAAGATTGGATAAGATAGGATTTTTCCCAATTGGTATTATCGAAGAAAATACTAATTATCTTAAAGGGACTCTGTGTAGATTTTTAGGTATTTTATTATCTGAAATCAATATTTTTATTCATAAATATGTCCTCAATGGTGTACAAATACCTCTGCAAATTATCTGACTTATCCTCGTAAATGAAGAATTTATTATCTTTATGTACATGGGACGGGTAGGTTCACGGAGGCTTCCATGTCCGTTCCGCCATCTTGAAAACTATAATAGCAGAGAGGGTCAAAAAGTACCACCAGCCAAACGCGTTTCCACAACGCGTTTTCGTTCAGACTCAGAGCCATCGTCACGTCACATTGAGAGGCGCATTCCCTGCAAGTTTAAACGGCTGCATTGCACTCCTATGATTGCTGATTGCTCTTTTGCTCTATTATTTGTTGCGGACCATATGCCGAGTCACAGGAGAATGCATCCTCATCGCAAAAAAAGGCCAGACTTGAACGAAAAAGGAAACGTGACCGGAGATTGCAAAAAACACGGCCATTAATTTTTCCGTCATAAAATTAATCAGATATGGTTCGATTTTCTGCGTTTTTCGCATCCAGAGCCAGCATTTTGAGAGGTCTTTTGACAATTCAGGGCCGGGGGAGCTCGTCCTCAAATCATTGAACATTATGCGCCGTGCTTTCAGTTTCGGTTTTCAATACGATCAAGTGTTTATGTTCTCTTCTCTATAGCTATTGGATTATGAAATTAATAAACCTCCCCTTTCAATCAGATTGAAATTTAGGATCGAATAAGGTGTGATTGAGCAGCCTATTCGATAACTAATGTATTATTTGGGCACAATATACACAATACATACACAATAACAGCCTAGCTGTTCTGTCTGCCCAGCGCTTCCACAGGGCCGCGCGCGGGTGTGTGTGTGTTTGTGTGTGTCCATACCTGGTCCATACCAGACACACTGCCAGTCTCCGTTCAGAATCGATGGTTCACGGAAATTGGTGGTCTTGTTTTTAATATGTGGCTCCAGAATCGCTAGCAAAGCATCAAACTGTCCCGCTGACATTCTGAGGTAAATTTTGAATCGCTCAGGATAAATCCTCTCGGCGCAATTTCAGGATTGGATGGATATTTTCTATTTCTTCTCTTTTCAATATGAGAGAGGGCAAAAATCATCCTCACTGCTTGACGAATCCATTTGGTATTTTTGCGTTTTTTCCCGCAAAGGTTTAATAAATACGCAACGGACTCGGTGTGCAAGGTTTCTATGCGTGACGAATTTTTAGGCTGACGTACAGGAAAATACGCATACGAATATTTCGTGCTCAGTGTGCAATGGCCTTAAATATCGGGATAGCGTTTTCAACCGTGGAAATAGCTAATGCAGCAGAAAGATTTCAGAAGAGACGCTGAAGTTGCCTGCTTTCTCCTCGACAGGTTAGTCAATGTTACAGTCTGACTTAATTTTTTTGTCATTGCTTGGTTGTGTACTTTATTATATAGACAGTATAACATTTATAGGTAAAAAAGTTAAACAAGGTCTTTGATGAATAGCAGCTATTGACTACTTTACTCGCAGCTATTGTGAAGGAAGGTGCTAAAAACAAGGTTTGTAAGTTAATTCTTTATAACCTATAAATTCAGTAAGAATATAGAGATAATGATTGTAAGAAAATATTGCTCTCTGTAAGATTTTCTATAGCTTTCTTTTTATATATAAATGATCAATTAGCTAAAATTGTGATTTTGCTATGTGGATAAGATTGTACAGAGAATTAAAATTAATTTATACAGCTAGACACATAAATTGTACACATAAGTTAACACATAAGTTGCTGTTTTTTTTTTTTAAGTTACAAACCTGTTCACCCGGAGAAAAACTCGATGAAGTGATACTACAAGACATCCTGTCATAGCATTTTTGGTACATAACGGCAACCGTAGATGCAATACGCACTTGAAAATGCGAGGCGCTGGAGAGCAAAATTCGTTTGGATGCAAAATAATATTTAACCACTAGATGGGGGTATTTCCTACACAGAGTCCCTTTAAGGAATCCTATCTTGCTTCCTCCTATCCAGAGCCGGCCCGAGCCTTTTGGGGGCTCTAAGCAGAATGGGCTATATGCACGCATAAGTTCCGCATTTGACGTAAGGATGCTCGTCCATTTCCGGTTGTGTAGATTAAAGTGGAGGAAAACCGGAGAAAACGGGATTATGGCAGAGTCTTCAATATTTACTGTCCTCCCGTCTTTGAAACGAAACGTATACGTTTAGATGTAATTTTATATATAGTTATGTTTATTTAATATAATTTTAAAAAGAAGCATAAACACAACAAGGGGTGTCTGTTTTATCTGTTTTTGTGACTAACGTTTCATTAGTATAACCATGGAGTATAAAATTCAATATAAATTCTCGGTATTGCATTGGACTCTATGATCGGCGGAAGTTATCGAGCATCCTTAATCCTTCACCGGAAATAACGCCGTGCATAGAGCCCATTTGATTTGGGGGCCCCTCCCACGACGCGGAGTCACCTGTGTTTGACGATTATTGACACAAATGTCACGCAATAATGATACATTATAAATGAATACACTTGGGTTAGCCTATGTATTGGCTACAACAAAATTAATACTTAATAAAAAGAAAATAGATGCCTACTTAAATAAAAAAAGTTTTAACAGTCTTAAAACTGTCTCAAAACATATAAAAGAAATTATTTGCTAAAATTATGACAAAACTGAGAAACACAACAACAAGCCTATTGTTGAAAATTACAAATATTTGGCCTACTATTTCTCAACTGTCTCAATACAGTGTAACGGTCCTCAAAAGTTTTATTATTATTATTATTATCGTAAGAGACTTTGTTAGATATTACATGACATAATCCAATAAAGTCTGTTACTATAATACCGGTAATGATGTTCTGGCGCTCGTTGTATGCAATGTGTTTTTCCCCTCGGGGCTTGCCGTAGATGGGTCGTGCGCAGGCTGCGCACTTGGTAGGCTACTGGAGTGTTGCGGGTTTTTGGAGGTCTGATGTGTGGTATAATAAAGTGGAGAAGAGTTCAAACTGCTATGTTTATTATTTATTCAAACTGCTACCCTTACACCTTGAAGGTTAAGTTCCCCTGCGGGCTGTTTTCTCCAATACCGATACCGTGATTAAGCGCAGTTGCGCAAAAATTGTCTATGCACGCGCGAGGTGGATCTAGAGGATTATGCGCATGACTTAAACGCAGGCAGACACAGCAACATTTGTAACTTTGAGGCAGGTATATTGATAATTAAATCAGGGTTTTGTTGTCTTGAATGATTCATTCAGTCATTTTCATTCAGTCATTTTCATTCATTCATTGATTTATGTCATTTAAGTAGCCTAATCTAAAAAAAATAAAAATAAAAAATAACCCCGAAAGCGGCCGCTTAGTCGAGAAGTTCGCTTATGCCTCGGGCCGGCTCTGAACTCAACAGACTCAGTGGCTCAGTTGATAAACCATTGGGCTTTAATCAAGAAGACCTACTTTAATTCCCATTCTTTCTTACGTTAAATTGTTGTGATTATATCAAACAAAGTGGCCAAAACAACATTTCTTCAACCCGGTATCACGACAAGACGTGAAATAATAACGTTGATCCAATTTGGAAAACGTGTAGATGTCACGGTTTAGTTTAAACTCAGAACCATAAATAGGGCTATACTGCCTTCTTGTGTCAAATTAGCCTATATTTCTATATTTATTTTTCCAACAAATAAAACCAAACCCGCAATAAAACACCGTCCATACACCCTTGAACTCAACAGATTCAGTGGCTCGGTTGATAAAGTGTTGGGCTTAAATCAAGAAGACTTGAGTTCAATTGCCATACTTGCGTTAATTTGTTGTGATTATATCAAACAAAACTGGCCTGAACAATATTTCTTCAACCCGGTATCGTGACAAGACGTGAAATAATCACTTTGGTGCACTTTTGAAAACGCTCAGATGTCACGGTTTAAACCCCCTCAAACGTGAAACTTACACTTAAACTGAAACTTACCTATTGGTTTTCATTAAACTGAGAAAAATGGAATTTTGTTTTATTGACGATCACTGAGAAATGGTCTAATATTTGAAATGCAAATTTTTTTTTATTATTTTCAAGGTGAACAGGATTCATTTGCCTCGATCCACGCTGAAAAAAACGTCTAAATGACACATTATTTAAAATGCAAAAAAAAAAAAAAAAAAAAAAACATTTATTATTTTCAAGGTGAAAATGATTCATTTGCATGGATCCACGCCGAAGAAAACGTCTAAATTTCAAATGGCACTTAGAGGCTTTTGCATCTGAACTCTTCATATATATATATATATATATATATATATATATATATATATATATTATTTTCAAGGTGAAAAGGAGTCATTTGCCTGGATCCACCCCGAAGAAAACGTCTAAATCACAACAAGAAGTAACACAATGACAAACATACTTAAGTAAAAAGTAAAAAGTACCTGATTTTAAATGTACTTTAAGTATTAAAAGTAAAAGTACTTGCATCATTTATTTTCTTAATGTCTATTTTATAATGATTAATAAAACATTTAATTCTAACTCATTCAACCTAATACTCCTATAATGATGTTCAATAATGATGGAAAAAAAAGTCACCATTTCTGAAACAAGCTTGCAATTAGGCAATATACACATCATGCTTATCCTTACTTGTTAATAACTATGGCAGTAAACATGATTAATTTATGGTGTAATTCTGAACCTCTTGGCTTGCCATAATCCTAACCAAACGTATATTACACACACACACACACACACACACACACACACACACACACACACACACACACACACACACACACACACACACACACACACACACACACACACACACACACAGTGTGTTTGCTATGCATGTAAAAAGTAATTTTCGCGAATAAATTGCACTATGAACGCACTGCGTGCGAGACGCATTTAGTGTGACCGGGTTGATATATCTAGAGCCTCCATTTTTGCACTCAGGTCTAAGTCCCATGGCCCTCTATGAGAATCCAGAGTTTCAAGAAGATCAGAGAAACTCAAAATTTCGACCAAAAAAAAAACGACAGTGTTACCCCTGTCGTTTTTTTTTGTGCGAAAAAATAAATATCTCAATATCTCAGCTCTGGAAGGGTCTAGAGCCTCCATTTTTGCACTCAGGTCTAAGTCCCATGGCCCTCTATCAGAATCCAGAGTTTCAAGAAGATCAGAGAAACTAGAAATTTCGACCAAAAAAAAAAAAAAACGACAGTGTTACCCCTGTCGTTTTTTTTATGCGAAAAAATAAGTTTCTCCAATCTTCTTGAAACTCTGGATTCTGATAGAGGGCAATGGGACTTAGACCTGAGTGCAAAAATAGAGGCTCTAGACCCTTCCAGAGCTGAGATATTGAGATATTTATAATGGCATAAATGCTACGTGGTATCTCAATATCTCAGCTCTGGAAGGGTCTAGACCCTTCCAGAGCTGAGGTATCAAAATTCAAAATTTCGACCCGAAAAAAACCCCCACAGTGTTACCCCTTTTGTTTTTGTTTTCGTTTTTGGGCGAAAAATTAAGTTCCTCCAATCTTCTCAAAACTCTGGATTCAGATAGAGGGCCGCGAGACTTTGACCTGAGTGCAAAAATGGAGGCTCTAGACCCTTCCAGAGCTGAGATATCGAATTTCAAAATTTCGACCCAAAAAAAAAACGACAGCGTTACCCCTTTCGTTTTTTTTTTCATTTTCGGGCGAAAAATTAAGTTTCTCCAATCTTCTCAAAACTCTGGATTATGATAGAGGGCTGTGAGACTTTGGCCTGAGTGCAAAAATGGAGGCTCTAGACCCTTCCAGAGCTGAGATATCAAAATTCAAAATTTCAAACCGAAAAAAAAAACGACAGTGTTACCCCTTTTGTTTTTTTTCGTTTTTAGGCGAAAAATTAAGTTTCTCCAATCTTCTCAAAACTCTGGATTATGATAGAGGGCTGTGAGACTTTGACCTGAGTGCAAAAATGGAGGCTCTAGACCCTTCCAGAGCTGAGATATCGAAAATCAAAATTTCGACCAGAAAAAAAAACGACAGTGTTACCCCTTACGTTTTTTTTTTTGGGCGAAAAATTAAGTTTCTCCAATCTTCTCAAAACTCTGGATTATGATAGAGGGCTGTGAGACTTTGACGTGAGTGCAAAAATGGAGGCTCTAGACCCTTCCAGAGCTGAGATATCGAATTTCAAAATTTCGACCCGAAAAAAAAACGACAGTGTTACCCCTTTTGTTTTTTTTTTCGTTTTTGGGCGAAAAATTAAGTTTCTCCAATTTTCTCAAAACTCTGGATTATGATAGAGGGCTGTGAGACTTTGACCTGAGTGCAAAAATGGAGGCTCTAGACGCTTCCAGTGCTGAGATATCGAATTTCAAAATTTTGACCCGAAAAAAAACGACAGTGTTACCCCTTTCATTTTTTTTTGTTTTTGGGCGAAAAATTAAGTTTCTCCAATCTTCTCAAAACTCTGGATTATGATAGAGGGCTGTGAGACTTTGACCTGAGTGCAAAAATGGAGGCTCTAGACCCTTCCAGAGCTGAGATATCGAATTTCAAAATTTCGACCCGAAAAAAAAACGACAGTGTTACCCCTTTTGTTTTTTTTTTCGTTTTTGGACGAAAAATTAAGTTTCTCCAATCTTCTCAAAACTCTGGATTATGATAGAGGGCTGTGAGACTTTGACCTGAGTGCAAAAATGGAGGCTCTAGACCCTTCCAGAGCTGAGATATCGAATTTCAAAATTTCGACACGAAAAAAAAAAAACGACAGTGTTACCCCTTTCGTTTTTTTTCGTTTTCGGGCGAAAAATTAAGTTTCTCCAATCTTCTCAAAACTCTGGATTATGATAGAGGGCTGTGAGACTTTGACCTGAGTGCAACAATGGAGGCTCTAGACCCTTCCAGAGCTGAGGTATCAAAATTCAAAATTTCGACCCGAAAAAAAAACCCACAGTGTTACCCCTTTTGTTTTTTTTTCGTTTTTGGGCGAAAAATTAAGTTCCTCCAATCTTCTCAAAACTCTGGATTCAGATAGAGGGCCGCGAGACTTTGACCTGAGTGCAAAAATGGAGGCTCTAGACCCTTCCAGAGCTGAGATATCGAATTTCAAAATTTCGACCCAAAAAAAAAACGACAGTGTTACCCCTTTCGTTTTTTTTCATTTTCGGGCGAAAAATTAAGTTTCTCCAATCTTCTCAAAACTCTGGATTATGATAGAGGGCTGTGAGACTTTGACCTGAGTGCAAAAATGGAGGCTCTAGACCCTTCCAGAGCTGAGATATCGAATTTCAAAATTTCGACCCGAAAAAAAAAACGACAGTGTTACCCCTTTTGTTTTTTTTTTCGTTTTTAGGCGAAAAATTAAGTTTCTCCAATCTTCTCAAAACTCTGGATTATGATAGAGGGCTGTGAGACTTTGGCCTGAGTGCAAAAATGGAGGCTCTAGACCCTTCCAGAGCTGAGATATCAAAATTCAAAATTTCGACCCGAAAAAAAAAACGACAGTGTTACCCCTTTTGTTTTTTTTCGTTTTTAGGCGAAAAATTAAGTTTCTCCAATCTTCTCAAAACTCTGGATTATGATAGAGGGCTGTGAGACTTTGACCTGAGTGCAAAAATGGAGGCTCTAGACCCTTCCAGTGCTGAGATATCGAAAATCAAAATTTCGACCCGAAAAAAAAACGACAGTGTTACCCCTTACGTTTTTTTTTTTGGGCGAAAAATTAAGTTTCCCCAATCTTCTCAAAACTCTGGATTATGATAGAGGGCTGTGAGACTTTGACCTGAGTGCAAAAATGGAGGCTCTAGACCCTTCCAGAGTTGAGATATCGAATTTCAAAATTTCGACACGAAAAAAAAACGACACTGTTACCCCTTTTGTTTTTTTTTCGTTTTTGGGCGAAAAATTAAGTTTCTCCAATCTTCTCAAAACTCTGGATTATGATAGAGGGCTGTGAGACTTTGACCTGAGTGCAAAAATGGAGGCTCTAGACCCTTCCAGAGCTGAGATGTCAAAATTCAAAATTTCGACCCGAAAAAAAAACGACAGTGTTACCCCTTTTGTTTTTTTTTCGTTTTTGGGCGAAAAATTAAGTTTCTCCAATCTTCTCAAAACTCTGGATTATGATAGAGGGCTGTGAGACTTTGACCTGAGTGCAAAAATGGAGGCTCTAGACCCTTCCAGAGCTGAGATATCGAATTTCAAAATTTCGACCCGAAAAAAAAACGACAGTGTTACCCCTTTCGTTTTTTTTCGTTTTCGGGCGAAAAATTAAGTTTCTCCAATCTTCTCAAAACTCTGGATTATGATAGAGGGCTGTGAGACATTGACCTGAGTGCAAAAATGGAGGCTCTAGACCCTTCCAGAGCTGAGATATCGAATTTCAAAATTTCGACCAGAAAAAAAAACGACAGTGTTACCCCTTACGTTTTTTTTTTTTGGGCGAAAAATTAAGTTTCCCCAATCTTCTCAAAACTCTGGATTATGATAGAGGGCTGTGAGACTTTGACCTGAGTGCAAAAATGGAGGCTCTAGACCCTTCCAGAGCTGAGATATCGAATTTCAAAATTTCGACACGAAAAAAAAAAACGACAGTGTTACCCCTTTCGTTTTTTTTCGTTTTCGGGCGAAAAATTAAGTTTCTCCAATCTTCTCAAAACTCTGGATTATGATAGAGGGCTGTGAGACTTTGACCTGAGTGCAACAATGGAGGCTCTAGACCCTTCCAGAGCTGAGGTATCAAAATTCAAAATTTCGACCCGAAAAAAAACCCCACAGTGTTACCCCTTTTGTTTTTTTTTCGTTTTTGGGCGAAAAATTAAGTTCCTCCAATCTTCTCAAAACTCTGGATTCAGATAGAGGGCCGCGAGACTTTGACCTGAGTGCAAAAATGGAGGCTCTAGACCCTTCCAGAGCTGAGATATCGAATTTCAAAATTTCGACCCAAAAAAAAAACGACAGTGTTACCCCTTTCGTTTTTTTTCATTTTCGGGCGAAAAATTAAGTTTCTCCAATCTTCTCAAAACTCTGGATTATGATAGAGGGCTGTGAGACTTTGACCTGAGTGCAAAAATGGAGGCTCTAGACCCTTCCAGAGCTGAGATATCGAATTTCAAAATTTCGACCCGAAAAAAAAAACGACAGTGTTACCCCTTTTGTTTTTTTTTCGTTTTTAGGCGAAAAATTAAGTTTCTCCAATCTTCTCAAAACTATGGATTATGATAGAGGGCTGTGAGACTTTGGCCTGAGTGCAAAAATGGAGGCTCTAGACCCTTCCAGAGCTGAGATATCAAAATTCAAAATTTCGACCCGAAAAAAAAAACGACAGTGTTACCCCTTTTGTTTTTTTTCGTTTTTAGGCGAAAAATTAAGTTTCTCCAATCTTCTCAAAACTCTGGATTATGATAGAGGGCTGTGAGACTTTGACCTGAGTGCAAAAATGGAGGCTCTAGACCCTTCCAGTGCTGAGATATCGAAAATCAAAATTTCGACCAGAAAAAAAAACGACAGTGTTACCCCTTACGTTTTTTTTTTTTGGGCGAAAAATTAAGTTTCCCCAATCTTCTCAAAACTCTGGATTATGATAGAGGGCTGTGAGACTTTGACCTGAGTGCAAAAATGGAGGCTCTAGACCCTTCCAGAGCTGAGATATCGAATTTCAAAATTTCGACACGAAAAAAAAAACGACAGTGTTACCCCTTTCGTTTTTTTCGTTTTTGGGCGAAAAATTAAGTTTCTCCAATCTTCTCAAAACTCTGGATTATGATAGAGGGCTGTTAGACTTTGACCTGAGTGCAAAAATGGAGGCTCTAGACCCTTCCAGAGCTGAGATATCAAAATTAAAAATTTCGACCCGAAAAAAAAACGACAGTGTTACCCCTTTCGTTTTTTTTCATTTCGGGCGAAAAATTAAGTTTCTCCAATCTTCTCAAAACTCTGGATTATGATAGAGGGCTTTGAGACTTTGACCTGAGTGCAAAAATGGAGGCTCTAGACCCTTCCAGAGCTGAGATATCGAATTTCAAAATTTCGACCCGAAAAAAAAACGACAGTGTTACCCCTTTCGTTTTTTTTTTGTTTTTGGGCGAAAAATTAAGTTTCTCCAATCTTCTCAAAACTCTGGATTATGATAGAGGGCTGTGAGACTTTGACCTGAGTGCAAAAATGGAGGCTCTAGACCCTTCCAGTGCTGAGATATCGAAAATCAAAATTTCGACCCGAAAAAAAAACGACAGTGTTACCCCTTACGTTTTTTTTTTTTGGGCGAAAAATTAAGTTTCCCCAATCTTCTCAAAACTCTGGATTATGATAGAGGGCTGTGAGACTTTGACCTGAGTGCAAAAATGGAGGCTCTAGACCCTTCCAGAGTTGAGATATCGAATTTCAAAATTTCGACACGAAAAAAAAACGACACTGTTACCCCTTTTGTTTTTTTTTCGTTTTTGGGCGAAAAATTAAGTTTCTCCAATCTTCTCAAAACTCTGGATTATGATAGAGGGCTGTGAGACTTTGACCTGAGTGCAAAAATGGAGGCTCTAGACCCTTCCAGAGCTGAGATGTCAAAATTCAAAATTTCGACCCGAAAAAAAAACGACAGTGTTACCCCTTTTGTTTTTTTTTCGTTTTTGGGCGAAAAATTAAGTTTCTCCAATCTTCTCAAAACTCTGGATTATGATAGAGGGCTGTGAGACTTTGACCTGAGTGCAAAAATGGAGGCTCTAGACCCTTCCAGAGCTGAGATATCGAATTTCAAAATTTCGACCCGAAAAAAAAACGACAGTGTTACCCCTTTCGTTTTTTTTCGTTTTCGGGCAAAAAATTAAGTTTCTCCAATCTTCTCAAAACTCTGGATTATGATAGAGGGCTGTGAGACATTGACCTGAGTGCAAAAATGGAGGCTCTAGACCCTTCCAGAGCTGAGATATCGAATTTCAAAATTTCGACCAGAAAAAAAAACGACAGTGTTACCCCTTACGTTTTTTTTTTTTGGGCGAAAAATTAAGTTTCCCCAATCTTCTCAAAACTCTGGATTATGATAGAGGGCTGTGAGACTTTGACCTGAGTGCAAAAATGGAGGCTCTAGACCCTTCCAGAGCTGAGATATCGAATTTCAAAATTTCGACACGAAAAAAAAAAAACGACAGTGTTACCCCTTTCGTTTTTTTTCGTTTTCGGGCGAAAAATTAAGTTTCTCCAATCTTCTCAAAACTCTGGATTATGATAGAGGGCTGTGAGACTTTGACCTGAGTGCAACAATGGAGGCTCTAGACCCTTCCAGAGCTGAGGTATCAAAATTCAAAATTTCGACCCGAAAAAAAACCCCACAGTGTTACCCCTTTTGTTTTTTTTTCGTTTTTGGGCGAAAAATTAAGTTCCTCCAATCTTCTCAAAACTCTGGATTCAGATAGAGGGCCGCGAGACTTTGACCTGAGTGCAAAAATGGAGGCTCTAGACCCTTCCAGAGCTGAGATATCGAATTTCAAAATTTCGACCCAAAAAAAAAACGACAGTGTTACCCCTTTCGTTTTTTTTCATTTTCGGGCGAAAAATTAAGTTTCTCCAATCTTCTCAAAACTCTGGATTATGATAGAGGGCTGTGAGACTTTGACCTGAGTGCAAAAATGGAGGCTCTAGACCCTTCCAGAGCTGAGATATCGAATTTCAAAATTTCGACCCGAAAAAAAAAACGACAGTGTTACCCCTTTTGTTTTTTTTTCGTTTTTAGGCGAAAAATTAAGTTTCTCCAATCTTCTCAAAACTCTGGATTATGATAGAGGGCTGTGAGACTTTGGCCTGAGTGCAAAAATGGAGGCTCTAGACCCTTCCAGAGCTGAGATATCAAAATTCAAAATTTCGACCCGAAAAAAAAAACGACAGTGTTACCCCTTTTGTTTTTTTTCGTTTTTAGGCGAAAAATTAAGTTTCTCCAATCTTCTCAAAACTCTGGATTATGATAGAGGGCTGTGAGACTTTGACCTGAGTGCAAAAATGGAGGCTCTAGACCCTTCCAGTGCTGAGATATCGAAAATCAAAATTTCGACCAGAAAAAAAAACGACAGTGTTACCCCTTACGTTTTTTTTTTTTGGGCGAAAAATTAAGTTTCCCCAATCTTCTCAAAACTCTGGATTATGATAGAGGGCTGTGAGACTTTGACCTGAGTGCAAAAATGGAGGCTCTAGACCCTTCCAGAGTTGAGATATCGAATTTCAAAATTTCGACACGAAAAAAAAACGACACTGTTACCCCTTTTGTTTTTTTTTCGTTTTTGGGCGAAAAATTAAGTTTCTCCAATCTTCTCAAAACTCTGGATTATGATAGAGGGCTGTGAGACTTTGACCTGAGTGCAAAAATGGAGGCTCTAGACCCTTCCAGAGCTGAGATGTCAAAATTCAAAATTTCGACCCGAAAAAAAAACGACAGTGTTACCCCTTTTGTTTTTTTTTCGTTTTTGGGCGAAAAATTAAGTTTCTCCAATCTTCTCAAAACTCTGGATTATGATAGAGGGCTGTGAGACTTTGACCTGAGTGCAAAAATGGAGGCTCTAGACCCTTCCAGAGCTGAGATATCGAATTTCAAAATTTCGACCCAGAAAAAAAAACGACAGTGTTACCCCTTTCGTTTTTTTTCGTTTTCGGGCGAAAAATTAAGTTTCTCCAATCTTCTCAAAACTCTGGATTATGATAGAGGGCTGTGAGACATTGACCTGAGTGCAAAAATGGAGGCTCTAGACCCTTCCAGAGCTGAGATATCGAATTTCAAAATTTCGACCAGAAAAAAAAACGACAGTGTTACCCCTTACGTTTTTTTTTTTTGGGCGAAAAATTAAGTTTCCCCAATCTTCTCAAAACTCTGGATTATGATAGAGGGCTGTGAGACTTTGACCTGAGTGCAAAAATGGAGGCTCTAGACCCTTCCAGAGCTGAGATATCGAATTTCAAAATTTCGACACGAAAAAAAAAACGACAGTGTTACCCCTTTCGTTTTTTTCGTTTTTGGGCGAAAAATTAAGTTTCTCCAATCTTCTCAAAACTCTGGATTATGATAGAGGGCTGTTAGACTTTGACCTGAGTGCAAAAATGGAGGCTCTAGACCCTTCCAGAGCTGAGATATCAAAATTAAAAATTTCGACCCGAAAAAAAAACGACAGTGTTACCCCTTTCGTTTTTTTTCATTTCGGGCGAAAAATTAAGTTTCTCCAATCTTCTCAAAACTCTGGATTATGATAGAGGGCTTTGAGACTTTGACCTGAGTGCAAAAATGGAGGCTCTAGACCCTTCCAGAGCTGAGATATCGAATTTCAAAATTTCGACCCGAAAAAAAAACGACAGTGTTACCCCTTTCGTTTTTTTTTTGTTTTTGGGCGAAAAATTAAGTTTCTCCAATCTTCTCAAAACTCTGGATTATGATAGAGGGCTGTGAGACTTTGACCTGAGTGCAAAAATGGAGGCTCTAGACCCTTCCAGAGCTGAGATATCGAATTTCAAAATTTCGACCCGAAAAAAAAACGACAGTGTTACCCCTTTTGTTTTTTTTTCGTTTTTGGGCGAAAAATTAAGTTTCTCCAATCTTCTCAAAACTCTGGATTATGATAGAGGGCTGTGAGACTTTGACCTGAGTGCAAAAATGGAGGCTCTAGACCCTTCCAGAGCTGAGATATCGAATTTCAAAATTTCGACACGAAAAAAAAACGACAGTGTTACCCCTTTTGTTTTTTTTTCGTTTTTAGGCGAAAAATTAAGTTTCCCCAATCTTCTCAAAACTCTGGATTATGATAGAGGGCTGTGAGACTTTGACCTGAGTGCAAAAATGGAGGCTCTAGACGCTTCCAGTGCTGAGATATCGAATTTCAAAATTTTGACCCGAAAAAAAACGACAGTGTTACCCCTTTCATTTTTTTTTGTTTTTGGGCGAAAAATTAAGTTTCTCCAATCTTCTCAAAACTCTGGATTATGATAGAGGGCTGTGAGACTTTGACCTGAGTGCAAAAATGGAGGCTCTAGACCCTTCCAGAGCTGAGATATCGAATTTCAAAATTTCGACCCGAAAAAAAAACGACAGTGTTACCCCTTTTGTTTTTTTTCGTGTTTGGACGAAAAATTAAGTTTCTCCAATCTTTTCAAAACTCTGGATTATGATAGAGGGCTGTGAGACTTTGACCTGAGTGCAAAAATGGAGGCTCTAGACCCTTCCAGAGCTGAGATATCGAATTTCAAAATTTCGACACGAAAAAAAAACGACAGTGTTACCCCTTTCGTTTTTTTTTCGTTTTCGGGCGAAAAATTAAGTTTCTCCAATCTTCTCAAAACTCTGGATTATGATAGAGGGCTGTGAGACTTTGACCTGAGTGCAACAATGGAGGCTCTAGACCCTTCCAGAGCTGAGGTATCAAAATTCAAAATTTCGACCCGAAAAAAACCCCCACAGTGTTACCCCTTTTGTTTTTGTTTTCGTTTTTGGGCGAAAAATTAAGTTCCTCCAATCTTCTCAAAACTCTGGATTCAGATAGAGGGCCGCGAGACTTTGACCTGAGTGCAAAAATGGAGGCTTTAGACCCTTCCAGAGCTGAGATATCGAATTTCAAAATTTCGACCCAAAAAAAAAACGACAGCGTTACCCCTTTCGTTTTTTTTTTCATTTTCGGGCGAAAAATTAAGTTTCTCCAATCTTCTCAAAACTCTGGATTATGATAGAGGGCTGTGAGACTTTGGCCTGAGTGCAAAAATGGAGGCTCTAGACCCTTCCAGAGCTGAGATATCAAAATTCAAAATTTCGAACGGAAAAAAAAAAACGACAGTGTTACCCCTTTTGTTTTTTTTCGTTTTTAGGCGAAAAATTAAGTTTCTCCAATCTTCTCAAAACTCTGGATTATGATAGAGGGCTGTGAGACTTTGACCTGAGTGCAAAAATGGAGGCTCTAGACCCTTCCAGAGCTGAGATATCGAATTTCAAAATTTCGACCCAGAAAAAAAAACGACAGTGTTACCCCTTTCGTTTTTTTTCGTTTTCGGGCGAAAAATTAAGTTTCTCCAATCTTCTCAAAACTCTGGATTATGATAGAGGGCTGTGAGACATTGACCTGAGTGCAAAAATGGAGGCTCTAGACCCTTCCAGAGCTGAGATATCGAATTTCAAAATTTCGACCAGAAAAAAAAACGACAGTGTTACCCCTTACGTTTTTTTTTTTTGGGCGAAAAATTAAGTTTCCCCAATCTTCTCAAAACTCTGGATTATGATAGAGGGCTGTGAGACTTTGACCTGAGTGCAAAAATGGAGGCTCTAGACCCTTCCAGAGCTGAGATATCGAATTTCAAAATTTCGACACGAAAAAAAAAACGACAGTGTTACCCCTTTCGTTTTTTTCGTTTTTGGGCGAAAAATTAAGTTTCTCCAATCTTCTCAAAACTCTGGATTATGATAGAGGGCTGTTAGACTTTGACCTGAGTGCAAAAATGGAGGCTCTAGACCCTTCCAGAGCTGAGATATCAAAATTAAAAATTTCGACCCGAAAAAAAAACGACAGTGTTACCCCTTTCGTTTTTTTTCATTTCGGGCGAAAAATTAAGTTTCTCCAATCTTCTCAAAACTCTGGATTATGATAGAGGGCTTTGAGACTTTGACCTGAGTGCAAAAATGGAGGCTCTAGACCCTTCCAGAGCTGAGATATCGAATTTCAAAATTTCGACCCGAAAAAAAAACGACAGTGTTACCCCTTTCGTTTTTTTTTTGTTTTTGGGCGAAAAATTAAGTTTCTCCAATCTTCTCAAAACTCTGGATTATGATAGAGGGCTGTGAGACTTTGACCTGAGTGCAAAAATGGAGGCTCTAGACCCTTCCAGAGCTGAGATATCGAATTTCAAAATTTCGACCCGAAAAAAAAACGACAGTGTTACCCCTTTTGTTTTTTTTTCGTTTTTGGGCGAAAAATTAAGTTTCTCCAATCTTCTCAAAACTCTGGATTATGATAGAGGGCTGTGAGACTTTGACCTGAGTGCAAAAATGGAGGCTCTAGACCCTTCCAGAGCTGAGATATCGAATTTCAAAATTTCGACACGAAAAAAAAACGACAGTGTTACCCCTTTTGTTTTTTTTTCGTTTTTAGGCGAAAAATTAAGTTTCCCCAATCTTCTCAAAACTCTGGATTATGATAGAGGGCTGTGAGACTTTGACCTGAGTGCAAAAATGGAGGCTCTAGACGCTTCCAGTGCTGAGATATCGAATTTCAAAATTTTGACCCGAAAAAAAACGACAGTGTTACCCCTTTCATTTTTTTTTGTTTTTGGGCGAAAAATTAAGTTTCTCCAATCTTCTCAAAACTCTGGATTATGATAGAGGGCTGTGAGACTTTGACCTGAGTGCAAAAATGGAGGCTCTAGACCCTTCCAGAGCTGAGATATCGAATTTCAAAATTTCGACCCGAAAAAAAAACGACAGTGTTACCCCTTTTGTTTTTTTTCGTGTTTGGACGAAAAATTAAGTTTCTCCAATCTTTTCAAAACTCTGGATTATGATAGAGGGCTGTGAGACTTTGACCTGAGTGCAAAAATGGAGGCTCTAGACCCTTCCAGAGCTGAGATATCGAATTTCAAAATTTCGACACGAAAAAAAAACGACAGTGTTACCCCTTTCGTTTTTTTTTCGTTTTCGGGCGAAAAATTAAGTTTCTCCAATCTTCTCAAAACTCTGGATTATGATAGAGGGCTGTGAGACTTTGACCTGAGTGCAACAATGGAGGCTCTAGACCCTTCCAGAGCTGAGGTATCAAAATTCAAAATTTCGACCCGAAAAAAACCCCCACAGTGTTACCCCTTTTGTTTTTGTTTTCGTTTTTGGGCGAAAAATTAAGTTCCTCCAATCTTCTCAAAACTCTGGATTCAGATAGAGGGCCGCGAGACTTTGACCTGAGTGCAAAAATGGAGGCTTTAGACCCTTCCAGAGCTGAGATATCGAATTTCAAAATTTCGACCCAAAAAAAAAACGACAGCGTTACCCCTTTCGTTTTTTTTTTCATTTTCGGGCGAAAAATTAAGTTTCTCCAATCTTCTCAAAACTCTGGATTATGATAGAGGGCTGTGAGACTTTGGCCTGAGTGCAAAAATGGAGGCTCTAGACCCTTCCAGAGCTGAGATATCAAAATTCAAAATTTCGAACGGAAAAAAAAAAACGACAGTGTTACCCCTTTTGTTTTTTTTCGTTTTTAGGCGAAAAATTAAGTTTCTCCAATCTTCTCAAAACTCTGGATTATGATAGAGGGCTGTGAGACTTTGACCTGAGTGCAAAAATGGAGGCTCTAGACCCTTCCAGAGCTGAGATATCGAAAATCAAAATTTCGACCAGAAAAAAAAACGACAGTGTTACCCCTTACGTTTTTTTTTTTTGGGCGAAAAATTAAGTTTCTCCAATCTTCTCAAAACTCTGGATTATGATAGAGGGCTGTGAGACTTTGACCTGAGTGCAAAAATGGAGGCTCTAGACCCTTCCAGAGCTGAGATATCGAATTTCAAAATTTCGACCCGAAAAAAAAACGACAGTGTTACCCCTTTTGTTTTTTTTTCGTTTTTGGGCGAAAAATTAAGTTTCTCCAATTTTCTCAAAACTCTGGATTATGATAGAGGGCTGTGAGACTTTGACCTGAGTGCAAAAATGGAGGCTCTAGACGCTTCCAGTGCTGAGATATCGAATTTCAAAATTTTGACCCGAAAAAAAAACGACAGTGTTACCCCTTTTGTTTTTTTTTGTTTTTGGGCGAAAAATTAAGTTTCTCCAATCTTCTCAAAACTCTGGATTATGATAGAGGGCTGTGAGACTTTGACCTGAGTGCAAAAATGGAGGCTCTAGACCCTTCCAGAGCTGAGATATCGAATTTCAAAATTTCGACCCGAAAAAAAAACGACAGTGTTACCCCTTTTGTTTTTTTTTCGTTTTTGGACGAAAAGATAAGTTTCTCCAATCTTCTCAAAACTCTGGATTATGATAGAGGGCTGTGAGACTTTGACCTGAGTGCAAAAATGGAGGCTCTAGACCCTTCCAGAGCTGAGATATCGAATTTCAAAATTTCGACACGAAAAAAAAAAACGACAGTGTTACCCCTTTCGTTTTTTTTCGTTTTCGGGCGAAAAATTAAGTTTCTCCAATCTTCTCAAAACTCTGGATTATGATAGAGGGCTGTGAGACTTTGACCTGAGTGCAACAATGGAGGCTCTAGACCCTTCCAGAGCTGAGGTATCAAAATTCAAAATTTCGACCCGAAAAAAAAACCCACAGTGTTACCCCTTTTGTTTTTTTTTTCGTTTTTGGGCGAAAAATTAAGTTCCTCCAATCTTCTCAAAACTCTGGATTCAGATAGAGGGCCGCGAGACTTTGACCTGAGTGCAAAAATGGAGGCTCTAGACCCTTCCAGAGCTGAGATATCGAATTTCAAAATTTCGACCCGAAAAAAAAACGACAGTGTTACCCCTTTTGTTTTTTTTTTCGTTTTTAGGCGAAAAATTAAGTTTCTCCAATCTTCTCAAAACTCTGGATTATGATAGAGGGCTGTGAGACTTTGGCCTGAGTGCAAAAATGGAGGCTCTAGACCCTTCCAGAGCTGAGATATCAAAATTCAAAATTTCGACCCGAAAAAAAAAACGACAGTGTTACCCCTTTTGTTTTTTTTCGTTTTTAGGCGAAAAATTAAGTTTCTCCAATCTTCTCAAAACTCTGGATTATGATAGAGGGCTGTGAGACTTTGACCTGAGTGCAAAAATTGAGGCTCTAGACCCTTCCAGTGCTGAGATATCGAAAATCAAAATTTCGACCAGAAAAAAAAACGACAGTGTTACCCCTTACGTTTTTTTTTTTTGGGCGAAAAATTAAGTTTCCCCAATCTTCTCAAAACTCTGGATTATGATAGAGGGCTGTGAGACTTTGACCTGAGTGCAAAAATGGAGGCTCTAGACCCTTCCAGAGTTGAGATATCGAATTTCAAAATTTCGACACGAAAAAAAAATGACACTGTTACCCCTTTTGTTTTTTTTTCGTTTTTGGGCGAAAAATTAAGTTTCTCCAATCTTCTCAAAACTCTGGATTATGATAGAGGGCTGTGAGACTTTGACCTGAGTGCAAAAATGGAGGCTCTAGACCCTTCCAGAGCTGAGATATCGAATTTCAAAATTTCGACCCAAAAAAAAAACGACAGTGTTACCCCTTTCGTTTTTTTTCATTTTCGGGCAAAAAATTAAGTTTCTCCAATCTTCTCAAAACTCTGGATTATGATAGAGGGCTGTGAGACTTTGGCCTGAGTGCAAAAATGGAGGCTCTAGACCCTTCCAGAGCTGAGATATCAAAATTCAAAATTTCGACCCGAAAAAAAAAACGACAGTGTTACCCCTTTTGTTTTTTTTCGTTTTTAGGCGAAAAATTAAGTTTCTCCAATCTTCTCAAAACTCTGGATTATGATAGAGGGCTGTGAGACTTTGACCTGAGTGCAAAAATGGAGGCTCTAGACCCTTCCAGAGTTGAGATATCGAATTTCAAAATTTCGACACGAAAAAAAAACGACACTGTTACCCCTTTTGTTTTTTTTTCGTTTTTGGGCGAAAAATTAAGTTTCTCCAATCTTCTCAAAACTCTGGATTATGATAGAGGGCTGTGAGACTTTGACCTGAGTGCAAAAATGGAGGCTCTAGACCCTTCCAGAGCTGAGATGTCAAAATTCAAAATTTCGACCCGAAAAAAAAACGACAGTGTTACCCCTTTTGTTTTTTTTTCGTTTTTGGGCGAAAAATTAAGTTTCTCCAATCTTCTCAAAACTCTGGATTATGATAGAGGGCTGTGAGACTTTGACCTGAGTGCAAAAATGGAGGCTCTAGACCCTTCCAGAGCTGAGATATCGAATTTCAAAATTTCGACCCGAAAAAAAAACGACAGTGTTACCCCTTTCGTTTTTTTTCGTTTTCGGGCGAAAAATTAAGTTTCTCCAATCTTCTCAAAACTCTGGATTATGATAGAGGGCTGTGAGACATTGACCTGAGTGCAAAAATGGAGGCTCTAGACCCTTCCAGAGCTGAGATATCGAATTTCAAAATTTCGACCAGAAAAAAAAACGACAGTGTTACCCCTTACGTTTTTTTTTTTTGGGCGAAAAATTAAGTTTCCCCAATCTTCTCAAAACTCTGGATTATGATAGAGGGCTGTGAGACTTTGACCTGAGTGCAAAAATGGAGGCTCTAGACCCTTCCAGAGCTGAGATATCGAATTTCAAAATTTCGACACGAAAAAAAAAAACGACAGTGTTACCCCTTTCGTTTTTTTCGTTTTTGGGCGAAAAATTAAGTTTCTCCAATCTTCTCAAAACTCTGGATTATGATAGAGGGCTGTTAGACTTTGACCTGAGTGCAAAAATGGAGGCTCTAGACCCTTCCAGAGCTGAGATATCAAAATTAAAAATTTTGACCCGAAAAAAAAAACGACAGTGTTACCCCTTTCGTTTTTTTTCATTTTCGGGCGAAAAATTAAGTTTCTCCAATCTTCTCAAAACTCTGGATTATGATAGAGGGCTTTGAGACTTTGACCTGAGTGCAAAAATGGAGGCTCTAGACCCTTCCAGAGCTGAGATATCGAATTTCAAAATTTCGACCCGAAAAAAAAACGACAGTGTTACCCCTTTCGTTTTTTTTTTGTTTTTGGGCGAAAAATTAAGTTTCTCCAATCTTCTCAAAACTCTGGATTATGATAGAGGGCTGTGAGACTTTGACCTGAGTGCAAAAATGGAGGCTCTAGACCCTTCCAGAGCTGAGATATCGAATTTCAAAATTTCGACCCGAAAAAAAAAAAACGACAGTGTTACCCCTTTTGTTTTTTTTCGTTTTTGGGCGAAAAATTAAGTTTCTCCAATCTTCTCAAAACTCTGGATTATGATAGAGGGCTGTGAGACTTTGACCTGAGTGCAAAAATGGAGGCTCTAGACCCTTCCAGAGCTGAGGTATCAAAATTCAAAATTTCGACCCGAAAAAAAAAACCCACAGTGTTACCCCTTTTGTTTTTTTTTTTCGTTTTTGGGCGAAAAATTAAGTTCCTCCAATCTTCTCAAAACTCTGGATTCAGATAGAGGGCCGTGAGACTTTGACCTGAGTGCAAAAATGGAGGCTCTAGACCCTTCCAGAGCTGAGATATCGAATTTCAAAATTTCGACCCAAAAAAAAAACGACAGTGTTACCCCTTTCGTTTTTTTTCATTTTCGGGCAAAAAATTAAGTTTCTCCAATCTTCTCAAAACTCTGGATTATGATAGAGGGCTGTGAGACTTTGGCCTGAGTGCAAAAATGGAGGCTCTAGACCCTTCCAGAGCTGAGATATCAAAATTCAAAATTTCGACCCGAAAAAAAAAACGACAGTGTTACCCCTTTTGTTTTTTTTCGTTTTTAGGCGAAAAATTAAGTTTCTCCAATCTTCTCAAAACTCTGGATTATGATAGAGGGCTGTGAGACTTTGACCTGAGTGCAAAAATGGAGGCTCTAGACCCTTCCAGAGTTGAGATATCGAATTTCAAAATTTCGACACGAAAAAAAAACGACACTGTTACCCCTTTTGTTTTTTTTTCGTTTTTGGGCGAAAAATTAAGTTTCTCCAATCTTCTCAAAACTCTGGATTATGATAGAGGGCTGTGAGACTTTGACCTGAGTGCAAAAATGGAGGCTCTAGACCCTTCCAGAGCTGAGATGTCAAAATTCAAAATTTCGACCCGAAAAAAAAACGACAGTGTTACCCCTTTTGTTTTTTTTTCGTTTTTGGGCGAAAAATTAAGTTTCTCCAATCTTCTCAAAACTCTGGATTATGATAGAGGGCTGTGAGACTTTGACCTGAGTGCAAAAATGGAGGCTCTAGACCCTTCCAGAGCTGAGATATCGAATTTCAAAATTTCGACCCGAAAAAAAAACGACACTGTTACCCCTTTTGTTTTTTTTTCGTTTTTGGGCGAAAAATTAAGTTTCTCCAATCTTCTCAAAACTCTGGATTATGATAGAGGGCTGTTAGACTTTGACCTGCGTGCAAAAATGGAGGCTCTAGACCCTTCCAGAGCTGAGATATCAAAATTAAAAATTTCGACCCGAAAAAAAAACGACAGTGTTACCCCTTTCGTTTTTTTTCATTTTCGGGCGAAAAATTCAGTTTCTCCAATCTTCTCAAAACTCTGGATTATGATAGAGGGCTTTGAGACTTTGACCTGAGTGCAAAAATGGAGGCTCTAGACCCTTCCAGAGCTGAGATATCGAATTTCAAAATTTCGACCCGAAAAAAAAACGACAGTGTTACCCCTTTCGTTTTTTTTTTGTTTTTGGGCGAAAAATTAAGTTTCTCCAATCTTCTCAAAACTCTGGATTATGATAGAGGGCTGTGAGACTTTGACCTGAGTGCAAAAATGGAGGCTCTAGACCCTTCCAGAGCTGAGATATCGAATTTCAAAATTTCGACCCGAAAAAAAAAAACGACAGTGTTACCCCTTTTGTTTTTTTCCGTTTTTGGGCGAAAAATTAAGTTTCTCCAATCTTCTCAAAACTCTGGATTATGATAGAGGGCTGTGAGACTTTGGCCTGAGTGCAAAAATGGAGGCTCTAGACCCTTCCAGAGCTGAGATATCAAAATTCAAAATTTCGACCCGAAAAAAAAAACGACAGTGTTACCCCTTTTGTTTTTTTTCGTTTTTAGGCGAAAAATTAAGTTTCTCCAATCTTCTCAAAACTCTGGATTATGATAGAGGGCTGTGAGACTTTGACCTGAGTGCAAAAATGGAGGCTCTAGACCCTTCCAGAGTTGAGATATCGAATTTCAAAATTTCGACACGAAAAAAAAACGACACTGTTACCCCTTTTGTTTTTTTTTCGTTTTTGGGCGAAAAATTAAGTTTCTCCAATCTTCTCAAAACTCTGGATTATGATAGAGGGCTGTGAGACTTTGACCTGAGTGCAAAAATGGAGGCTCTAGACCCTTCCAGAGCTGAGATGTCAAAATTCAAAATTTCGACCCGAAAAAAAAACGACAGTGTTACCCCTTTTGTTTTTTTTTCGTTTTTGGGCGAAAAATTAAGTTTCTCCAATCTTCTCAAAACTCTGGATTATGATAGAGGGCTGTGAGACTTTGACCTGAGTGCAAAAATGGAGGCTCTAGACCCTTCCAGAGCTGAGATATCGAATTTCAAAATTTCGACCCGAAAAAAAAACGACAGTGTTACCCCTTTCGTTTTTTTTTCGTTTTCGGGCGAAAAATTAAGTTTCTCCAATCTTCTCAAAACTCTGGATTATGATAGAGGGCTGTGAGACATTGACCTGAGTGCAAAAATGGAGGCTCTAGACCCTTCCAGAGCTGAGATATCGAATTTCAAAATTTCGACCAGAAAAAAAAACGACAGTGTTACCCCTTACGTTTTTTTTTTTTGGGCGAAAAATTAAGTTTCCCCAATCTTCTCAAAACTCTGGATTATGATAGAGGGCTGTGAGACTTTGACCTGAGTGCAAAAATGGAGGCTCTAGACCCTTCCAGAGCTGAGATATCGAATTTCAAAATTTCGACACGAAAAAAAAAAACGACAGTGTTACCCCTTTCGTTTTTTTCGTTTTTGGGCGAAAAATTAAGTTTCTCCAATCTTCTCAAAACTCTGGATTATGATAGAGGGCTGTTAGACTTTGACCTGAGTGCAAAAATGGAGGCTCTAGACCCTTCCAGAGCTGAGATATCAAAATTAAAAATTTTGACCCGAAAAAAAAACGACAGTGTTACCCCTTTCGTTTTTTTTCATTTTCGGGCGAAAAATTAAGTTTCTCCAATCTTCTCAAAACTCTGGATTATGATAGAGGGCTTTGAGACTTTGACCTGAGTGCAAAAATGGAGGCTCTAGACCCTTCCAGAGCTGAGATATCGAATTTCAAAATTTCGACCCGAAAAAAAAACGACAGTGTTACCCCTTTCGTTTTTTTTTTGTTTTTGGGCGAAAAATTAAGTTTCTCCAATCTTCTCAAAACTCTGGATTATGATAGAGGGCTGTGAGACTTTGACCTGAGTGCAAAAATGGAGGCTCTAGACCCTTCCAGAGCTGAGATATCGAATTTCAAAATTTCGACCCGAAAAAAAAAAAACGACAGTGTTACCCCTTTTGTTTTTTTTTCGTTTTTGGGCGAAAAATTAAGTTTCTCCAATCTTCTCAAAACTCTGGATTATGATAGAGGGCTGTGAGACTTTGACCTGAGTGCAAAAATGGAGGCTCTAGACCCTTCCAGAGCTGAGGTATCAAAATTCAAAATTTCGACCCGAAAAAAAAAACCCACAGTGTTACCCCTTTTGTTTTTTTTTTTCGTTTTTGGGCGAAAAATTAAGTTCCTCCAATCTTCTCAAAACTCTGGATTCAGATAGAGGGCCGTGAGACTTTGACCTGAGTGCAAAAATGGAGGCTCTAGACCCTTCCAGAGCTGAGATATCGAATTTCAAAATTTCGACCCAAAAAAAAAACGACAGTGTTACCCCTTTCGTTTTTTTTCATTTTCGGGCAAAAAATTAAGTTTCTCCAATCTTCTCAAAACTCTGGATTATGATAGAGGGCTGTGAGACTTTGGCCTGAGTGCAAAAATGGAGGCTCTAGACCCTTCCAGAGCTGAGATATCAAAATTCAAAATTTCGACCCGAAAAAAAAAACGACAGTGTTACCCCTTTTGTTTTTTTTCGTTTTTAGGCGAAAAATTAAGTTTCTCCAATCTTCTCAAAACTCTGGATTATGATAGAGGGCTGTGAGACTTTGACCTGAGTGCAAAAATGGAGGCTCTAGACCCTTCCAGAGTTGAGATATCGAATTTCAAAATTTCGACACGAAAAAAAAACGACACTGTTACCCCTTTTGTTTTTTTTTCGTTTTTGGGCGAAAAATTAAGTTTCTCCAATCTTCTCAAAACTCTGGATTATGATAGAGGGCTGTGAGACTTTGACCTGAGTGCAAAAATGGAGGCTCTAGACCCTTCCAGAGCTGAGATGTCAAAATTCAAAATTTCGACCCGAAAAAAAAACGACAGTGTTACCCCTTTTGTTTTTTTTTCGTTTTTGGGCGAAAAATTAAGTTTCTCCAATCTTCTCAAAACTCTGGATTATGATAGAGGGCTGTGAGACTTTGACCTGAGTGCAAAAATGGAGGCTCTAGACCCTTCCAGAGCTGAGATATCGAATTTCAAAATTTCGACCCGAAAAAAAAACGACACTGTTACCCCTTTTGTTTTTTTTTCGTTTTTGGGCGAAAAATTAAGTTTCTCCAATCTTCTCAAAACTCTGGATTATGATAGAGGGCTGTTAGACTTTGACCTGAGTGCAAAAATGGAGGCTCTAGACCCTTCCAGAGCTGAGATATCAAAATTAAAAATTTCGACCCGAAAAAAAAACGACAGTGTTACCCCTTTCGTTTTTTTTCATTTTCGGGCGAAAAATTCAGTTTCTCCAATCTTCTCAAAACTCTGGATTATGATAGAGGGCTTTGAGACTTTGACCTGAGTGCAAAAATGGAGGCTCTAGACCCTTCCAGAGCTGAGATATCGAATTTCAAAATTTCGACCCGAAAAAAAAACGACAGTGTTACCCCTTTCGTTTTTTTTTTGTTTTTGGGCGAAAAATTAAGTTTCTCCAATCTTCTCAAAACTCTGGATTATGATAGAGGGCTGTGAGACTTTGACCTGAGTGCAAAAATGGAGGCTCTAGACCCTTCCAGAGCTGAGATATCGAATTTCAAAATTTCGACCCGAAAAAAAAAAACGACAGTGTTACCCCTTTTGTTTTTTTCCGTTTTTGGGCGAAAAATTAAGTTTCTCCAATCTTCTCAAAACTCTGGATTATGATAGAGGGCTGTGAGACTTTGACCTGAGTGCAAAAATGGAGTCTCTAGACCCTTCCAGTGCTGAGATATCGAATTTCAAAATTTTGACCCGAAAAAAAACGACAGTGTTACCCCTTTTGTTTTTTTTCGTTTTTGGGCGAAAAATTAAGTTTCTCCAATCTTCTCAAAACTCTGGATTATGATAGAGGGCTGTGAGACTTTGACCTGAGTGCAAAAATGGAGGCTCTAGACCCTTCCAGAGCTGAGATATCGAATTTCAAAATTTCGACCCGAAAAAAAAACGACAGTGTTACCCCTTTTGTTTTTTTTTTCGTTTTTGGGCGAAAAATTAAGTTCCTCCAATCTTCTCAAAACTCTGGATTCAGATAGAGGGCCGCGAGACTTTGACCTGAGTGCAAAAATGGAGGCTCTAGACCCTTCCAGAGCTGAGATATCGAATTTCAAAATTTCGACCCGAAAAAAAAACGACAGTGTTACCCCTTTCGTTTTTTTTCATTTTCGGGCGAAAAATTAAGTTTCTCCAATCTTCTCAAAACTCTGGATTATGATAGAGGGCTGTGAGACTTTGACCTGAGTGCAAAAATGGAGGCTCTAGACCCTTCCAGAGCTGAGATATCGAAAATCAAAATTTCGACCAGAAAAAAAAACGACAGTGTTACCCCTTACGTTTTTTTTTTTTGGGCGAAAAATTAAGTTTCTCCAATCTTCTCAAAACTCTGGATTATGATAGAGGGCTGTGAGACTTTGACCTGAGTGCAAAAATGGAGGCTCTAGACCCTTCCAGAGCTGAGATGTCAAAATTCAAAATTTCGACCCGAAAAAAAAACGACAGTGTTACCCCTTTCGGTTTTTTTCGTTTTTGGGCGAAAAATTAAGTTTCTCCAATCTTCTCAAAACTCTGGATTATGATAGAGGGCTGTGAGACTTTGACCTGAGTGCAAAAATGGAGGCTCTAGACCCTTCCAGAGCTGAGATATCGAATTTCAAAATTTCGACCCGAAAAAAAAACGACAGTGTTACCCCTTTCGTTTTTTTTCGTTTTCGGGCGAAAAATTAAGTTTCTCCAATCTTCTCAAAACTCTGGATTATGATAGAGGGCTGTGAGACTTTGACCTGAGTGCAAAAATGGAGGCTCTAGACCCTTCCAGAGCTGAGATATCGAATTTCAAAATTTCGACCCGAAAAAAAAAACCCACAGTGTTACCCCTTTTGTTTTTTTTTTCGTTTTTGGGCGAAAAATTCAGTTCCTCCAATCTTCTCAAAACTCTGGATTCAGATAGAGGGCCGTGAGACTTTGACCTGAGTGCAAAAATGGAGGCTCTAGACCCTTCCAGAGCTGAGATATCGAATTTCAAAATTTCGACCCAAAAAAAAAACGACAGTGTTACCCCTTTCGTTTTTTTTCATTTTCGGGCGAAAAATTAAGTTTCTCCAATCTTCTCAAAACTCTGGATTATGATAGAGGGCTGTGAGACTTTGACCTGAGTGCAAAAATGGAGGCTCTAGACCCTTCCAGAGCTGAGATATCGAATTTCAAAATTTCGACCCGAAAAAAAAAACGACAGTGTTACCCCTTTTGTTTTTTTTTCGTTTTTAGGCGAAAAATTAAGTTTCTCCAATCTTCTCAAAACTCTGGATTATGATAGAGGGCTGTGAGACTTTGGCCTGAGTGCAAAAATGGAGGCTCTAGACCCTTCCAGAGCTGAGATATCAAAATTCAAAATTTCGACCCGAAAAAAAAAACGACAGTGTTACCCCTTTTGTTTTTTTTCGTTTTTAGGCGAAAAATTAAGTTTCTCCAATCTTCTCAAAACTCTGGATTATGATAGAGGGCTGTGAGACTTTGACCTGAGTGCAAAAATGGAGGCTCTAGACCCTTCCAGTGCTGAGATATCGAAAATCAAAATTTCGACCAGAAAAAAAAACGACAGTGTTACCCCTTACGTTTTTTTTTTTTGGGCGAAAAATTAAGTTTCCCCAATCTTCTCAAAACTCTGGATTATGATAGAGGGCTGTGAGACTTTGACCTGAGTGCAAAAATGGAGGCTCTAGACCCTTCCAGAGTTGAGATATCGAATTTCAAAATTTCGACACGAAAAAAAAACGACACTGTTACCCCTTTTGTTTTTTTTTCGTTTTTGGGCGAAAAATTAAGTTTCTCCAATCTTCTCAAAACTCTGGATTATGATAGAGGGCTGTGAGACTTTGACCTGAGTGCAAAAATGGAGGCTCTAGACCCTTCCAGAGCTGAGATGTCAAAATTCAAAATTTCGACCCGAAAAAAAAACGACAGTGTTACCCCTTTTGTTTTTTTTCCGTTTTTGGGCGAAAAATTAAGTTTCTCCAATCTTCTCAAAACTCTGGATTATGATAGAGGGCTGTGAGACTTTGACCTGAGTGCAAAAATGGAGGCTCTAGACCCTTCCAGAGCTGAGATATCGAATTTCAAAATTTCGACCCGAAAAAAAAACGACAGTGTTACCCCTTTCGTTTTTTTTCGTTTTCGGGCGAAAAATTAAGTTTCTCCAATCTTCTCAAAACTCTGGATTATGATAGAGGGCTGTGAGACATTGACCTGAGTGCAAAAATGGAGGCTCTAGACCCTTCCAGAGCTGAGATATCGAATTTCAAAATTTCGACCAGAAAAAAAAACGACAGTGTTACCCCTTACGTTTTTTTTTTTTGGGCGAAAAATTAAGTTTCCCCAATCTTCTCAAAACTCTGGATTATGATAGAGGGCTGTGAGACTTTGACCTGAGTGCAAAAATGGAGGCTCTAGACCCTTCCAGAGCTGAGATATCGAATTTCAAAATTTCGACACGAAAAAAAAAACGACAGTGTTACCCCTTTCGTTTTTTTCGTTTTTGGGCGAAAAATTAAGTTTCTCCAATCTTCTCAAAACTCTGGATTATGATAGAGGGCTGTTAGACTTTGACCTGAGTGCAAAAATGGAGGCTCTAGACCCTTCCAGAGCTGAGATATCAAAATTAAAAATTTCGACCCGAAAAAAAAACGACAGTGTTACCCCTTTCGTTTTTTTTTCATTTTCGGGCGAAAAATTAAGTTTCTCCAATCTTCTCAAAACTCTGGATTATGATAGAGGGCTTTGAGACTTTGACCTGAGTGCAAAAATGGAGGCTCTAGACCCTTCCAGAGCTGAGATATCGAATTTCAAAATTTCGACCCGAAAAAAAAACGACAGTGTTACCCCTTTCGTTTTTTTTTTGTTTTTGGGCGAAAAATTAAGTTTCTCCAATCTTCTCAAAACTCTGGATTATGATAGAGGGCTGTGAGACTTTGACCTGAGTGCAAAAATGGAGGCTCTAGACCCTTCCAGAGCTGAGATATCGAATTTCAAAATTTCGACCCGAAAAAAAAACGACAGTGTTACCCCTTTTGTTTTTTTTTCGTTTTTGGGCGAAAAATTAAGTTTCTCCAATCTTCTCAAAACTCTGGATTATGATAGAGGGCTGTGAGACTTTGACCTGAGTGCAAAAATGGAGGCTCTAGACCCTTCCAGAGCTGAGATATCGAATTTCAAAATTTCGACACGAAAAAAAAACGACAGTGTTACCCCTTTCGTTTTTTTTCGTTTTCGGGCGAAAAATTAAGTTTCTCCAATCTTCTCAAAACTCTGGATTATGATAGAGGGCTGTGAGACTTTGACCTGAGTGCAAAAATGGAGGCTCTAGACCCTTCCAGAGCTGAGGTATCAAAATTCAAAATTTCGACCCGAAAAAAAAAAACCCACAGTGTTACCCCTTTTGTTTTGTTTTTTCGTTTTTGGGCGAAAAATTAAGTTCCTCCAATCTTCTCAAAACTCTGGATTCAGATAGAGGGCCGTGAGACTTTGACCTGAGTCCAAAAATGGAGGCTCTAGACCCTTCCAGAGCTGAGATATCGAATTTCAAAATTTCGACCCGAAAAAAAAAACCCACAGTGTTACCCCTTTTGTTTTTTTTTTCGTTTTTGGGCGAAAAATTCAGTTCCTCCAATCTTCTCAAAACTCTGGATTCAGATAGAGGGCCGTGAGACTTTGACCTGAGTGCAAAAATGGAGGCTCTAGACCCTTCCAGAGCTGAGATATCGAATTTCAAAATTTCGACCCAAAAAAAAAACGACAGTGTTACCCCTTTCGTTTTTTTTCATTTTCGGGCGAAAAATTAAGTTTCTCCAATCTTCTCAAAACTCTGGATTATGATAGAGGGCTGTGAGACTTTGACCTGAGTGCAAAAATGGAGGCTCTAGACCCTTCCAGAGCTGAGATATCGAATTTCAAAATTTCGACCCGAAAAAAAAAACGACAGTGTTACCCCTTTTGTTTTTTTTTCGTTTTTAGGCGAAAAATTAAGTTTCTCCAATCTTCTCAAAACTCTGGATTATGATAGAGGGCTGTGAGACTTTGGCCTGAGTGCAAAAATGGAGGCTCTAGACCCTTCCAGAGCTGAGATATCAAAATTCAAAATTTCGACCCGAAAAAAAAAACGACAGTGTTACCCCTTTTGTTTTTTTTCGTTTTTAGGCGAAAAATTAAGTTTCTCCAATCTTCTCAAAACTCTGGATTATGATAGAGGGCTGTGAGACTTTGACCTGAGTGCAAAAATGGAGGCTCTAGACCCTTCCAGTGCTGAGATATCGAAAATCAAAATTTCGACCAGAAAAAAAAACGACAGTGTTACCCCTTACGTTTTTTTTTTTTGGGCGAAAAATTAAGTTTCCCCAATCTTCTCAAAACTCTGGATTATGATAGAGGGCTGTGAGACTTTGACCTGAGTGCAAAAATGGAGGCTCTAGACCCTTCCAGAGTTGAGATATCGAATTTCAAAATTTCGACACGAAAAAAAAACGACACTGTTACCCCTTTTGTTTTTTTTTCGTTTTTGGGCGAAAAATTAAGTTTCTCCAATCTTCTCAAAACTCTGGATTATGATAGAGGGCTGTGAGACTTTGACCTGAGTGCAAAAATGGAGGCTCTAGACCCTTCCAGAGCTGAGATGTCAAAATTCAAAATTTCGACCCGAAAAAAAAACGACAGTGTTACCCCTTTTGTTTTTTTTTCGTTTTTGGGCGAAAAATTAAGTTTCTCCAATCTTCTCAAAACTCTGGATTATGATAGAGGGCTGTGAGACTTTGACCTGAGTGCAAAAATGGAGGCTCTAGACCCTTCCAGAGCTGAGATATCGAATTTCAAAATTTCGACCCGAAAAAAAAACGACAGTGTTACCCCTTTCGTTTTTTTTCGTTTTCGGGCGAAAAATTAAGTTTCTCCAATCTTCTCAAAACTCTGGATTATGATAGAGGGCTGTGAGACATTGACCTGAGTGCAAAAATGGAGGCTCTAGACCCTTCCAGAGCTGAGATATCGAATTTCAAAATTTCGACCAGAAAAAAAAACGACAGTGTTACCCCTTACGTTTTTTTTTTTTGGGCGAAAAATTAAGTTTCCCCAATCTTCTCAAAACTCTGGATTATGATAGAGGGCTGTGAGACTTTGACCTGAGTGCAAAAATGGAGGCTCTAGACCCTTCCAGAGCTGAGATATCGAATTTCAAAATTTCGACACGAAAAAAAAAACGACAGTGTTACCCCTTTCGTTTTTTTCGTTTTTGGGCGAAAAATTAAGTTTCTCCAATCTTCTCAAAACTCTGGATTATGATAGAGGGCTGTTAGACTTTGACCTGAGTGCAAAAATGGAGGCTCTAGACCCTTCCAGAGCTGAGATATCAAAATTAAAAATTTCGACCCGAAAAAAAAACGACAGTGTTACCCCTTTCGTTTTTTTTCATTTTCGGGCGAAAAATTAAGTTTCTCCAATCTTCTCAAAACTCTGGATTATGATAGAGGGCTTTGAGACTTTGACCTGAGTGCAAAAATGGAGGCTCTAGACCCTTCCAGAGCTGAGATATCGAATTTCAAAATTTCGACCCGAAAAAAAAACGACAGTGTTACCCCTTTCGTTTTTTTTTTGTTTTTGGGCGAAAAATTAAGTTTCTCCAATCTTCTCAAAACTCTGGATTATGATAGAGGGCTGTGAGACTTTGACCTGAGTGCAAAAATGGAGGCTCTAGACCCTTCCAGAGCTGAGATATCGAATTTCAAAATTTCGACCCGAAAAAAAAACGACAGTGTTACCCCTTTTGTTTTTTTTTCGTTTTTGGGCGAAAAATTAAGTTTCTCCAATCTTCTCAAAACTCTGGATTATGATAGAGGGCTGTGAGACTTTGACCTGAGTGCAAAAATGGAGGCTCTAGACCCTTCCAGAGCTGAGATATCGAATTTCAAAATTTCGACACGAAAAAAAAACGACAGTGTTACCCCTTTCGTTTTTTTTCGTTTTCGGGCGAAAAATTAAGTTTCTCCAATCTTCTCAAAACTCTGGATTATGATAGAGGGCTGTGAGACTTTGACCTGAGTGCAAAAATGGAGGCTCTAGACCCTTCCAGAGCTGAGGTATCAAAATTCAAAATTTCGACCCGAAAAAAAAAAACCCACAGTGTTACCCCTTTTGTTTTGTTTTTTCGTTTTTGGGCGAAAAATTAAGTTCCTCCAATCTTCTCAAAACTCTGGATTCAGATAGAGGGCCGTGAGACTTTGACCTGAGTCCAAAAATGGAGGCTCTAGACCCTTCCAGAGCTGAGATATCGAATTTCAAAATTTCGACCCGAAAAAAAAAACCCACAGTGTTACCCCTTTTGTTTTTTTTTTCGTTTTTGGGCGAAAAATTCAGTTCCTCCAATCTTCTCAAAACTCTGGATTCAGATAGAGGGCCGTGAGACTTTGACCTGAGTGCAAAAATGGAGGCTCTAGACCCTTCCAGAGCTGAGATATCGAATTTCAAAATTTCGACCCAAAAAAAAAACGACAGTGTTACCCCTTTCGTTTTTTTTCATTTTCGGGCGAAAAATTAAGTTTCTCCAATCTTCTCAAAACTCTGGATTATGATAGAGGGCTGTGAGACTTTGACCTGAGTGCAAAAATGGAGGCTCTAGACCCTTCCAGAGCTGAGATATCGAATTTCAAAATTTCGACCCGAAAAAAAAAACGACAGTGTTACCCCTTTTGTTTTTTTTTCGTTTTTAGGCGAAAAATTAAGTTTCTCCAATCTTCTCAAAACTCTGGATTATGATAGAGGGCTGTGAGACTTTGGCCTGAGTGCAAAAATGGAGGCTCTAGACCCTTCCAGAGCTGAGATATCAAAATTCAAAATTTCGACCCGAAAAAAAAAACGACAGTGTTACCCCTTTTGTTTTTTTTCGTTTTTAGGCGAAAAATTAAGTTTCTCCAATCTTCTCAAAACTCTGGATTATGATAGAGGGCTGTGAGACTTTGACCTGAGTGCAAAAATGGAGGCTCTAGACCCTTCCAGTGCTGAGATATCGAAAATCAAAATTTCGACCAGAAAAAAAAACGACAGTGTTACCCCTTACGTTTTTTTTTTTTGGGCGAAAAATTAAGTTTCCCCAATCTTCTCAAAACTCTGGATTATGATAGAGGGCTGTGAGACTTTGACCTGAGTGCAAAAATGGAGGCTCTAGACCCTTCCAGAGTTGAGATATCGAATTTCAAAATTTCGACACGAAAAAAAAACGACACTGTTACCCCTTTTGTTTTTTTTTCGTTTTTGGGCGAAAAATTAAGTTTCTCCAATCTTCTCAAAACTCTGGATTATGATAGAGGGCTGTGAGACTTTGACCTGAGTGCAAAAATGGAGGCTCTAGACCCTTCCAGAGCTGAGATGTCAAAATTCAAAATTTCGACCCGAAAAAAAAACGACAGTGTTACCCCTTTTGTTTTTTTTTCGTTTTTGGGCGAAAAATTAAGTTTCTCCAATCTTCTCAAAACTCTGGATTATGATAGAGGGCTGTGAGACTTTGACCTGAGTGCAAAAATGGAGGCTCTAGACCCTTCCAGAGCTGAGATATCGAATTTCAAAATTTCGACCCGAAAAAAAAACGACAGTGTTACCCCTTTCGTTTTTTTTCGTTTTCGGGCGAAAAATTAAGTTTCTCCAATCTTCTCAAAACTCTGGATTATGATAGAGGGCTGTGAGACATTGACCTGAGTGCAAAAATGGAGGCTCTAGACCCTTCCAGAGCTGAGATATCGAATTTCAAAATTTCGACCAGAAAAAAAAACGACAGTGTTACCCCTTACGTTTTTTTTTTTTGGGCGAAAAATTAAGTTTCCCCAATCTTCTCAAAACTCTGGATTATGATAGAGGGCTGTGAGACTTTGACCTGAGTGCAAAAATGGAGGCTCTAGACCCTTCCAGAGCTGAGATATCGAATTTCAAAATTTCGACACGAAAAAAAAAACGACAGTGTTACCCCTTTCGTTTTTTTCGTTTTTGGGCGAAAAATTAAGTTTCTCCAATCTTCTCAAAACTCTGGATTATGATAGAGGGCTGTTAGACTTTGACCTGAGTGCAAAAATGGAGGCTCTAGACCCTTCCAGAGCTGAGATATCAAAATTAAAAATTTCGACCCGAAAAAAAAACGACAGTGTTACCCCTTTCGTTTTTTTTCATTTTCGGGCGAAAAATTAAGTTTCTCCAATCTTCTCAAAACTCTGGATTATGATAGAGGGCTTTGAGACTTTGACCTGAGTGCAAAAATGGAGGCTCTAGACCCTTCCAGAGCTGAGATATCGAATTTCAAAATTTCGACCCGAAAAAAAAACGACAGTGTTACCCCTTTCGTTTTTTTTTTGTTTTTGGGCGAAAAATTAAGTTTCTCCAATCTTCTCAAAACTCTGGATTATGATAGAGGGCTGTGAGACTTTGACCTGAGTGCAAAAATGGAGGCTCTAGACCCTTCCAGAGCTGAGATATCGAATTTCAAAATTTCGACCCGAAAAAAAAACGACAGTGTTACCCCTTTTGTTTTTTTTTCGTTTTTGGGCGAAAAATTAAGTTTCTCCAATCTTCTCAAAACTCTGGATTATGATAGAGGGCTGTGAGACTTTGACCTGAGTGCAAAAATGGAGGCTCTAGACCCTTCCAGAGCTGAGATATCGAATTTCAAAATTTCCACAGGAAAAAAAACGACAGTGTTACCCCTTTCGTTTTTTTTCGTTTTCGGGCGAAAAATTAAGTTTCTCCAATCTTCTCAAAACTCTGGATTATGATAGAGGGCTGTGAGACTTTGACCTGAGTGCAAAAATGGAGGCTCTAGACCCTTCCAGAGCTGAGGTATCAAAATTCAAAATTTCGACCCGAAAAAAAAAAACCCCACAGTGTTACCCCTTTTGTTTTGTTTTTTCGTTTTTGGGCGAAAAATTAAGTTCCTCCAATCTTCTCAAAACTCTGGATTCAGATAGAGGGCCGTGAGACTTTGACCTGAGTGCAAAAATGGAGGCTCTAGACCCTTCCAGAGCTGAGATATCGAATTTCAAAATTTCGACCCAAAAAAAAAACGACAGTGTTACCCCTTTTGTTTTTTTCATTTTCGGGCGAAAAATTAAGTTTCTCCAATCTTCTCAAAACTCTGGATTATGATAGAGGGCTGTGAGACTTTGACCTGAGTGCAAAAATGGAGGATCTAGACCCTTCCAGAGCTGAGATATCGAATTTCAAAATTTCGACCCGAAAAAAAAAACGACAGTGTTACCCCTTTTGTTTTTTTTTCGTTTTTGGGCGAAAAATTAAGTTTCTCCAATCTTCTCAAAACTCTGGATTATGATAGAGGGCTGTGAGACTTTGACCTGAGTGCAACAATGGAGGCTCTAGACCCTTCCAGAGCTGAGGTATCAAAATTCTAAATTTCGACCCGAAAAAAAACCCCACAGTGTTACCCCTTTTGTTTTTTTTTTCGTTTTTGGGCGAAAAATTAAGTTCCTCCAATCTTCTCAAAACTCTGGATTCAGATAGAGGGCCGCGAGACTTTGACCTGAGTGCAAAAATGGAGGCTCTAGACCCTTCCAGAGCTGAGATATCGAATTTCAAAATTTCGACCCAAAAAAAAAACGACAGTGTTACCCCTTTCGTTTTTTTTCATTTTCGGGCGAAAAATTAAGTTTCTCCAATCTTCTCAAAACTCTGGATTATGATAGAGGGCTGTGAGACTTTGACCTGAGTGCAAAAATGGAGGCTCTAGACCCTTCCAGAGCTGAGATATCGAATTTCAAAATTTCGACCCGAAAAAAAAAACGACAGTGTTACCCCTTTTGTTTTGTTTTTCGTTTTTAGGCGAAAAATTAAGTTTCTCCAATCTTCTCAAAACTCTGGATTATGATAGAGGGCTGTGAGACTTTGGCCTGAGTGCAAAAATGGAGGCTCTAGACCCTTCCAGAGCTGAGATATCAAAATTCAAAATTTCGACCCGAAAAAAAAAACGACAGTGTTACCCCTTTTGTTTTTTTTCGTTTTTAGGCGAAAAATTAAGTTTCTCCAATCTTCTCAAAACTCTGGATTATGATAGAGGGCTGTGAGACTTTGACCTGAGTGCAAAAATTGAGGCTCTAGACCCTTCCAGTGCTGAGATATCGAAAATCAAAATTTCGACCAGAAAAAAAAACGACAGTGTTACCCCTTTTGTTTTTTTTTTCGTTTTTAGGCGAAAAATTAAGTTTCTCCAATCTTCTCAAAACTCTGGATTATGATAGAGGGCTGTGAGACTTTGACCTGAGTGCAAAAATGGAGGCTCTAGACCCTTCCAGAGCTGAGATATCGAAAATCAAAATTTCGACCAGAAAAAAAAACGACAGTGTTACCCCTTACGTTTTTTTTTTTGGGCGAAAAATTAAGTTTCTCCAATCTTCTCAAAACTCTGGATTATGATAGAGGGCTGTGAGACTTTGACCTGAGTGCAAAAATGGAGGCTCTAGACCCTTCCAGAGCTGAGATGTCAAAATTCAAAATTTCGACCCGAAAAAAAAACGACAGTGTTACCCCTTTTGTTTTTTTTTCGTTTTTGGGCGAAAAATTAAGTTTCTCCAATCTTCTCAAAACTCTGGATTATGATGGAGGGCTGTGAGACTTTGACCTGAGTGCAAAAATGGAGGCTCTAGACCCTTCCAGAGCTGAGATGTCAAAATTCAAAATTTCGACCCGAAAAAAAAACGACAGTGTTACCCCTTTTGTTTTTTTTTCGTTTTTGGGCGAAAAATTAAGTTTCTCCAATCTTCTCAAAACTCTGGATTATGATAGAGGGCTGTGAGACTTTGACCTGAGTGCAAAAATGGAGGCTCTAGACCCTTCCAGAGCTGAGATATCGAATTTCAAAATTTCGACCCGAAAAAAAAACGACAGTGTTACCCCTTTCGTTTTTTTTCGTTTTCGGGCGAAAAATTAAGTTTCTCCAATCTTCTCAAAACTCTGGATTATGATAGAGGGCTGTGAGACTTTGACCTGAGTGCAAAAATGGAGGCTCTAGACCCTTCCAGAGCTGAGATATCGAATTTCAAAATTTCGACCCGAAAAAAAAAACGACAGTGTTACCCCTTTTGTTTTTTTTTCGTTTTTGGGCGAAAAATTAAGTTTCTCCAATCTTCTCAAAACTCTGGATTATGATAGAGGGCTGTGAGACTTTGACCTGAGTGCAACAATGGAGGCTCTAGACCCTTCCAGAGCTGAGGTATCAAAATTCTAAATTTCGACCCGAAAAAAAACCCCACAGTGTTACCCCTTTTGTTTTTTTTTTCGTTTTTGGGCGAAAAATTAAGTTCCTCCAATCTTCTCAAAACTCTGGATTCAGATAGAGGGCCGCGAGACTTTGACCTGAGTGCAAAAATGGAGGCTCTAGACCCTTCCAGAGCTGAGATATCGAATTTCAAAATTTCGACCCAAAAAAAAAACGACAGTGTTACCCCTTTCGTTTTTTTTCATTTTCGGGCGAAAAATTAAGTTTCTCCAATCTTCTCAAAACTCTGGATTATGATAGAGGGCTGTGAGACTTTGACCTGAGTGCAAAAATGGAGGCTCTAGACCCTTCCAGAGCTGAGATATCGAATTTCAAAATTTCGACCCGAAAAAAAAAACGACAGTGTTACCCCTTTTGTTTTGTTTTTCGTTTTTAGGCGAAAAATTAAGTTTCTCCAATCTTCTCAAAACTCTGGATTATGATAGAGGGCTGTGAGACTTTGGCCTGAGTGCAAAAATGGAGGCTCTAGACCCTTCCAGAGCTGAGATATCAAAATTCAAAATTTCGACCCGAAAAAAAAAACGACAGTGTTACCCCTTTTGTTTTTTTTCGTTTTTAGGCGAAAAATTAAGTTTCTCCAATCTTCTCAAAACTCTGGATTATGATAGAGGGCTGTGAGACTTTGACCTGAGTGCAAAAATGGAGGCTCTAGACCCTTCCAGTGCTGAGATATCGAAAATCAAAATTTCGACCAGAAAAAAAAACGACAGTGTTACCCCTTACGTTTTTTTTTTTTGGGCGAAAAATTAAGTTTCCCCAATCTTCTCAAAACTCTGGATTATGATAGAGGGCTGTGAGACTTTGACCTGAGTGCAAAAATGGAGGCTCTAGACCCTTCCAGAGCTGAGATATCGAATTTCAAAATTTCGACACGAAAAAAAAACGACAGTGTTACCCCTTTTGTTTTTTTTTCGTTTTTGGGCGAAAAATTAAGTTTCTCCAATCTTCTCAAAACTCTGGATTATGATAGAGGGCTGTGAAACTTTGACCTGAGTGCAAAAATGGAGGCTCTAGACCCTTCCAGAGCTGAGATATCAAAATTCTAAATTTCGACCAGAAAAAAAAACGACAGTGTTACCCCTTTTGTTTTTTTTTTCGTTTTTAGGCGAAAAATTAAGTTTCTCCAATCTTCTCAAAACTCTGGATTATGATAGAGGGCTGTGAGACTTTGACCTGAGTGCAAAAATGGAGGCTCTAGACCCTTCCAGAGCTGAGATATCGAAAATCAAAATTTCGACCAGAAAAAAAAACGACAGTGTTACCCCTTACGTTTTTTTTTTTGGGCGAAAAATTAAGTTTCTCCAATCTTCTCAAAACTCTGGATTATGATAGAGGGCTGTGAGACTTTGACCTGAGTGCAAAAATGGAGGCTCTAGACCCTTCCAGAGCTGAGATGTCAAAATTCAAAATTTCGACCCGAAAAAAAAACGACAGTGTTACCCCTTTTGTTTTTTTTTCGTTTTTGGGCGAAAAATTAAGTTTCTCCAATCTTCTCAAAACTCTGGATTATGATGGAGGGCTGTGAGACTTTGACCTGAGTGCAAAAATGGAGGCTCTAGACCCTTCCAGAGCTGAGATGTCAAAATTCAAAATTTCGACCCGAAAAAAAAACGACAGTGTTACCCCTTTTGTTTTTTTTTTCGTTTTTGGGCGAAAAATTAAGTTTCTCCAATCTTCTCAAAACTCTGGATTATGATAGAGGGCTGTGAGACTTTGACCTGAGTGCAAAAATGGAGGCTCTAGACCCTTCCAGAGCTGAGATATCGAATTTCAAAATTTCGACCCGAAAAAAAAACGACAGTGTTACCCCTTTCGTTTTTTTTCGTTTTCGGGCGAAAAATTAAGTTTCTCCAATCTTCTCAAAACTCTGGATTATGATAGAGGGCTGTGAGACTTTGACCTGAGTGCAAAAATGGAGGCTCTAGACCCTTCCAGAGCTGAGATATCGAATTTCAAAATTTCGACCCGAAAAAAAAACGACAGTGTTACCCCTTTTGTTGTTTTTTTTCGTTTTTGGGCGAAAAATTAAGTTTCTCCAATCTTCTCAAAACTCTGGATTATGACAGAGGGCTGTGAGACTTTGACCTGAGTGCAAAAATGGAGGCTCTAGACCCTTCCAGAGCTGAGATATCGAATTTCAAAATTTCGACACGAAAAAAAACCGACAGTGTTACCCCTTTCGTTTTTTTTCGTTTTCGGGCGAAAAATTAAGTTTCTCCAATCTTCTCAAAACTCTGGATTATGATAGAGGGCTGTGAGACTTTGACCTGAGTGCAAAAATGGAGGCTCTAGACCCTTCCAGAGCTGAGGTATCAAAATTCAAAATTTCGACCCGAAAAAAAAAACCCACAGTGTTACCCCTTTTGTTTTTTTTTTTTCGTTTTTGGGCGAAAAATTCAGTTCCTCCAATCTTCTCAAAACTCTGGATTCAGATAGAGGGCCGTGAGACTTTGACCTGAGTGCAAAAATGGAGGCTCTAGACCCTTCCAGAGCTGAGATATCGAATTTCAAAATTTCGACCCAAAAAAAAACGACAGTGTTACCCCTTTCGTTTTTTTTCATTTTCGGGCAAAAAATTAAGTTTCTCCAATCTTCTCAAAACTCTGGATTATGATAGAGGGCTGTGAGACTTTGACCTGAGTGCAAAAATGGAGGATCTAGACCCTTCCAGAGCTGAGATATCGAATTTCAAAATTTCGACCCGAAAAAAAAACGACAGTGTTACCCCTTTTGTTTTTTTTTCGTTTTTGGGCGAAAAATTAAGTTCCTCCAATCTTCTCAAAACTCTGGATTCAGATAGAGGGCCGCGAGACTTTGACCTGAGTGCAAAAATGGAGGCTCTAGACCCTTCCAGAGCTGAGATATCGAATTTCAAAATTTCGACCCAAAAAAAAAACGACAGTGTTACCCCTTTCGTTTTTTTTTCATTTTCGGGCGAAAAATTAAGTTTCTCCAATCTTCTCAAAACTCTGGATTATGATAGAGGGCTGTGAGAATTTGACCTGAGTGCAAAAATGGAGGCTCTAGACCCTTCCAGAGCTGAGATATCGAATTTCAAAATTTCGACCCGAAAAAAAAAACGACAGTGTTACCCCTTTTGTTTTTTTTTCTAGTTTTTAGGCGAAAAATTAAGTTTCTCCAATCTTCTCAAAACTCTGGATTATGATAGAGGGCTGTGAGACTTTGGCCTGAGTGCAAAAATGGAGGCTCTAGACCCTTCCAGAGCTGAGATATCAAAATTCAAAATTTCGACCCGAAAAAAAAAACGACAGTGTTACCCCTTTTGTTTTTTTTCGTTTTTAGGCGAAAAATTAAGTTTCTCCAATCTTCTCAAAACTCTGGATTATGATAGAGGGCTGTGAGACTTTGACCTGAGTGCAAAAATGGAGGCTCTAGACCCTTCCAGTGCTGAGATATCGAATTTCAAAATTTCGACCCGAAAAAAAAACGACAGTGTTACCCCTTTCGTTTTTTTTCGTTTTCGGGCGAAAAATTAAGTTTCTCCAATCTTCTCAAAACTCTGGATTATGATAGAGGGCTGTGAGACTTTGACCTGAGTGCAAAAATGGAGGCTCTAGACCCTTCCAGAGCTGAGATATCGAATTTCAAAATTTCGACCCGAAAAAAAAAACCCACAGTGTTACCCCTTTTGTTTTGTTTTTTCGTTTTTGGGCGAAAAATTCAGTTCCTCCAATCTTCTCAAAACTCTGGATTCAGATAGAGGGCCGTGAGACTTTGACCTGAGTGCAAAAATGGAGGCTCTAGACCCTTCCAGAGCTGAGATATCGAATTTCAAAATTTCGACCCAAAAAAAAAACGACAGTGTTACCCCTTTCGTTTTTTTTCATTTTCGGGCGAAAAATTAAGTTTCTCCAATCTTCTCAAAACTCTGGATTATGATAGAGGGCTGTGAGACTTTGACCTGAGTGCAAAAATGGAGGATCTAGACCCTTCCAGAGCTGAGATATCGAATTTCAAAATTTCGACCCGAAAAAAAAAACGACAGTGTTACCCCTTTTGTTTTTTTTTCGTTTTTGGGCGAAAAATTAAGTTTCTCCAATCTTCTCAAAACTCTGGATTATGATAGAGGGCTGTGAGACTTTGACCTGAGTGCAAAAATGGAGGCTCTAGACCACATGTGTCAAACTCAAGGCCCGCGGGCCACAACCGGCCCGCAAATGAATTATCTTTGGCCCGCATGACAAAATGTATTTATTTTTAGAGCTGGCCCGCCGGCATATCGGTTCAAATTACGTGGGAGCGCTGTGTCACGTGACAAGCAATGACACGTCACCATGGAAACATGACCGTGAAAGCGTCACATTCTGGGCGGTAACCCGGATGAGTGGCCATTATGGAGGCACTCGGATGTAAACAACAGCATTTACTGCACTATGTATGTACTACGGAACACATTGTTACACTAAAAAACACAGTAAAAAACCTTGGTTGGTGCCACAAGGTGCGAAATAATATAGAGAAGGACTTACCAAGCAGGAGAGAGCGTAATATTTTGACAAACTAAAGTTAATATGTGGTAATGGTCCGAATGAGCTAGCTTCTCTAGCCCGTACTGCAATTTTTCCTTCTATTTCTTATTCCGACATAAGCTACACTCAGATTGTCAGTCCAAAAAGCACATGAAATCCGTTTCAAGCTACATATATGTGGTTTGAAATCCTATTCAAAACCAGGACATATGCCTCAGTCTGAACGATCGGATTTCGGATGGCATGCGACTTTCACGCCACATAAAATGTAAACATCAGTTTTAGAGGAGACATGCTGCAAGTCGCTGTCGAAACAATGCTGTGTTGTTGCAAAGTGCCGGACGAGCAGAAAAATATTATTTATGAAACATGTATTGAAACCGCTGCTGACAAGAGCGCATAACAGCCTCCTACCGTTCTGCTGCTCAATACGCAATATAAACCAGCGCGGCGGTGGCTACACATATACATGTTGTAAAAATTAAATAAGAAAACATCACTATTGCAAATGCAAACCCCTCCATCAGTGTCAATGTCAGTGCCGTATTGCTGATGCTGTGCCTCTGTCAACCACAAACGCCTTCTTTTATCAGTTTTTTTTTTGCACTCTTCTCTTTAACGTTTGGTAGTCTATAATTCAAAAGGTATTTCCCCCGATGTGACAGATTAGTACAGACCAAAACTCGACCATTTTTCAGCAGAAATAATCAGCCAAATTTGAAGGAAGGTGAACTTTGAAAAGGTGGACTTTCATCTTTGCATTTCTTTCTCTTGCTACAGGACATTTGATTTTCCTTTAAAAGTAAATAACTTTTGTAAATAACCATAATAAATTAGTTAAACTGATTTGATTTATTAATTTTATTTCTTTTATTTTCTAATTAATGTTTTTTTATAGGCAATAATATATAGACCTTGTTGTTTTCAGGTTCATAATAATAATATGTTGTTTCAATAAGTTTTCAATAAACGTTTAACCTGTCTGGCCCTTGACTTATAGCAATTTTTTGATCTCGGCCCACTGTGTATTTGAGTTTGACACCCCTGCTCTAGACCCTTCCAGAGCTGAGATATCGAATTTCAAAATTGCGACACGAAAAAAAACGACAGTGTTACCCCTTTCGTTTTTTTTCGTTTTTGGGCGAAAAATTAAGTTTCTCCAATCTTCTCAAAACTCTGGATTATGATAGAGGGCTGTGAGACTTTGACCTGAGTGCAAAAATCGAGGCTCTAGACCCTTCCAGAGCTGAGATATCAAAATTCAAAATTTCGACCCGAAAAAAAAACGACAGTGTTACCCCTTTCGTTTTTTTTCATTTTCGGGCGAAAAATTAAGTTTCTCCAATCTTCTCAAAACTCTGGATTATGATAGAGGGCTTTGAGACTTTGACCTGAGTGCAAAAAGGGAGGCTCTAGACCCTTCCAGAGCTGAGATATCGAATTTTAAAATTTCGACCCGAAAAAAAAACGACAGTGTTACCCCTTTCGATTTTTTTTTGTTTTTGGGCGAAAAATTAAGTTTCTCCAATCTTCTCAAAACTCTGGATTATGATAGAGGGCTGTGAGACTTTGACCTGAGTGCAAAAATGGAGGCTCTAGACCCTTCCAGAGCTGAGATATCGAATTTCAAAATTTCGACCCGAAAAAAAAAACGACAGTGTTACCCCTTTCGTTTTTTTTCATTTTCGGCCGAAAAATTAAGTTTCTCCAATCTTCTCAAAACTCTGGATTATGATAGAGGGCTGTGAGACTTTGACCTGAGTGCAAAAATGGAGGCTCTAGACCCTTCCAGAGCTGAGATATAGAATTTAAAAATTTCGACCCGAAAAAAAAACGACAGTGTTACCCCTTTTGTTTTTTTTCGTTTTTGGGCGAAAAATTAAGTTTCTCCAATCTTCTCAAAACTCTGGATTATGATAGAGGGCTGTGAGACTTTGACCTGAGTGCAAAAATGGAGGCTCTAGACCCTTCCAGTGCTGAGATATCGAATTTCAAAATTTTGACCCGAAAAAAAAACGACAGTGTTACCCCTTTCATTTTTTTTCGTTTTTGGGCGAAAAATTAAGTTTCTCCAATCTTCTCAAAACTCTGGATTCAGATAGAGGGCCGCGAGACTTTGACCTGAGTGCAAAAATGGAGGCTCTAGACCCTTCCAGAGCTGAGATATCGAATTTCAAAATTTCGACCCAAAAAAAAAACGACAGTGTTACCCCTTTCGTTTTTTTTCATTTTCGGGCGAAAAATTAAGTTTCTCCAATCTTCTCAAAACTCTGGATTATGATAGAGGGCTGTGAGACTTTGACCTGAGTGCAAAAATGGAGGCTCTAGACCCTTCCAGAGCTGAGATATCAAAATTAAAAATTTGGACCCGAAAAAAAAACGACAGTGTTACCCCTTTCGTTTTTTTTCATTTTCGGGCGAAAAATTAAGTTTCTCCAATCTTCTCAAAACTCTGGATTATGATAGAGGGCTTTGAGACTTTGACCTGAGTGCAAAAATGGAGGCTCTAGACCCTTCCAGAGCTGAGATATCGAATTTCAAAATTTCGACCCGAAAAAAAAACGACAGTGTTACCCCTTTCGTTTTTTTTTTGTTTTTGGGCGAAAAATTAAGTTTCTCCAATCTTCTCAAAACTCTGGATTATGATAGAGGGCTGTGAGACTTTGACCTGAGTGCAAAAATGGAGGCTCTAGACCCTTCCAGAGCTGAGATATCGAATTTCAAAATTTCGACCCGAAAAAAAAACGACAGTGTTACCCCTTTTGTTTTTTTTTCGTTTTTGGGCGAAAAATTAAGTTTCTCCAATCTTCTCAAAACTCTGGATTATGATAGAGGGCTGTGAGACTTTGACCTGAGTGCAAAAATGGAGGCTCTAGACCCTTCCAGAGCTGAGATATCGAATTTCAAAATTTCGACACGAAAAAAAAACGACAGTGTTACCCCTTTCGTTTTTTTTCGTTTTCGGGCGAAAAATTAAGTTTCTCCAATCTTCTCAAAACTCTGGATTATGATAGAGGGCTGTGAGACTTTGACCTGAGTGCAAAAATGGAGGCTCTAGACCCTTCCAGAGCTGAGGTATCAAAATTCAAAATTTCGACCCGAAAAAAAAAAACCCACAGTGTTACCCCTTTTGTTTTGTTTTTTCGTTTTTGGGCGAAAAATTAAGTTCCTCCAATCTTCTCAAAACTCTGGATTCAGATAGAGGGCCGTGAGACTTTGACCTGAGTCCAAAAATGGAGGCTCTAGACCCTTCCAGAGCTGAGATATCGAATTTCAAAATTTCGACCCGAAAAAAAAAACCCACAGTGTTACCCCTTTTGTTTTTTTTTTCGTTTTTGGGCGAAAAATTCAGTTCCTCCAATCTTCTCAAAACTCTGGATTCAGATAGAGGGCCGTGAGACTTTGACCTGAGTGCAAAAATGGAGGCTCTAGACCCTTCCAGAGCTGAGATATCGAATTTCAAAATTTCGACCCAAAAAAAAAACGACAGTGTTACCCCTTTCGTTTTTTTTCATTTTCGGGCGAAAAATTAAGTTTCTCCAATCTTCTCAAAACTCTGGATTATGATAGAGGGCTGTGAGACTTTGACCTGAGTGCAAAAATGGAGGCTCTAGACCCTTCCAGAGCTGAGATATCGAATTTCAAAATTTCGACCCGAAAAAAAAAACGACAGTGTTACCCCTTTTGTTTTTTTTTCGTTTTTAGGCGAAAAATTAAGTTTCTCCAATCTTCTCAAAACTCTGGATTATGATAGAGGGCTGTGAGACTTTGGCCTGAGTGCAAAAATGGAGGCTCTAGACCCTTCCAGAGCTGAGATATCAAAATTCAAAATTTCGACCCGAAAAAAAAACGACAGTGTTACCCCTTTTGTTTTTTTTCGTTTTTAGGCGAAAAATTAAGTTTCTCCAATCTTCTCAAAACTCTGGATTATGATAGAGGGCTGTGAGACTTTGACCTGAGTGCAAAAATGGAGGCTCTAGACCCTTCCAGTGCTGAGATATCGAAAATCAAAATTTCGACCAGAAAAAAAAACGACAGTGTTACCCCTTACGTTTTTTTTTTTTGGGCGAAAAATTAAGTTTCCCCAATCTTCTCAAAACTCTGGATTATGATAGAGGGCTGTGAGACTTTGACCTGAGTGCAAAAATGGAGGCTCTAGACCCTTCCAGAGTTGAGATATCGAATTTCAAAATTTCGACACGAAAAAAAAACGACACTGTTACCCCTTTTGTTTTTTTTTCGTTTTTGGGCGAAAAATTAAGTTTCTCCAATCTTCTCAAAACTCTGGATTATGATAGAGGGCTGTGAGACTTTGACCTGAGTGCAAAAATGGAGGCTCTAGACCCTTCCAGAGCTGAGATATCGAATTTCAAAATTTCGACCCGAAAAAAAAACGACAGTGTTACCCCTTTCGTTTTTTTTCGTTTTCGGGCGAAAAATTAAGTTTCTCCAATCTTCTCAAAACTCTGGATTATGATAGAGGGCTGTGAGACATTGACCTGAGTGCAAAAATGGAGGCTCTAGACCCTTCCAGAGCTGAGATATCGAATTTCAAAATTTCGACCAGAAAAAAAAACGACAGTGTTACCCCTTACGTTTTTTTTTTTGGGCGAAAAATTAAGTTTCCCCAATCTTCTCAAAACTCTGGATTATGATAGAGGGCTGTGAGACTTTGACCTGAGTGCAAAAATGGAGGCTCTAGACCCTTCCAGAGCTGAGATATCGAATTTCAAAATTTCGACACGAAAAAAAAAACGACAGTGTTACCCCTTTCGTTTTTTTCGTTTTTGGGCGAAAAATTAAGTTTCTCCAATCTTCTCAAAACTCTGGATTATGATAGAGGGCTGTTAGACTTTGACCTGAGTGCAAAAATGGAGGCTCTAGACCCTTCCAGAGCTGAGATATCAAAATTAAAAATTTCGACCCGAAAAAAAAACGACAGTGTTACCCCTTTCGTTTTTTTTCATTTTCGGGCGAAAAATTAAGTTTCTCCAATCTTCTCAAAACTCTGGATTATGATAGAGGGCTTTGAGACTTTGACCTGAGTGCAAAAATGGAGGCTCTAGACCCTTCCAGAGCTGAGATATCGAATTTCAAAATTTCGACCCGAAAAAAAAACGACAGTGTTACCCCTTTCGTTTTTTTTTTGTTTTTGGGCGAAAAATTAAGTTTCTCCAATCTTCTCAAAACTCTGGATTATGATAGAGGGCTGTGAGACTTTGACCTGAGTGCAAAAATGGAGGCTCTAGACCCTTCCAGAGCTGAGATATCGAATTTCAAAATTTCGACCCGAAAAAAAAACGACAGTGTTACCCCTTTTGTTTTTTTTTCGTTTTTGGGCGAAAAATTAAGTTTCTCCAATCTTCTCAAAACTCTGGATTATGATAGAGGGCTGTGAGACTTTGACCTGAGTGCAAAAATGGAGGCTCTAGACCCTTCCAGAGCTGAGATATCGAATTTCAAAATTTCCACAGGAAAAAAAACGACAGTGTTACCCCTTTCGTTTTTTTTCGTTTTCGGGCGAAAAATTAAGTTTCTCCAATCTTCTCAAAACTCTGGATTATGATAGAGGGCTGTGAGACTTTGACCTGAGTGCAAAAATGGAGGCTCTAGACCCTTCCAGAGCTGAGGTATCAAAATTCAAAATTTCGACCCGAAAAAAAAAAACCCACAGTGTTACCCCTTTTGTTTTGTTTTTTCGTTTTTGGGCGAAAAATTAAGTTCCTCCAATCTTCTCAAAACTCTGGATTCAGATAGAGGGCCGTGAGACTTTGACCTGAGTGCAAAAATGGAGGCTCTAGACCCTTCCAGAGCTGAGATATCGAATTTCAAAATTTCGACCCAAAAAAAAAACGACAGTGTTACCCCTTTTGTTTTTTTTCATTTTCGGGCGAAAAATTAAGTTTCTCCAATCTTCTCAAAACTCTGGATTATGATAGAGGGCTGTGAGACTTTGACCTGAGTGCAAAAATGGAGGATCTAGACCCTTCCAGAGCTGAGATATCGAATTTCAAAATTTCGACCCGAAAAAAAAAACGACAGTGTTACCCCTTTTGTTTTTTTTTCGTTTTTGGGCGAAAAATTAAGTTTCTCCAATCTTCTCAAAACTCTGGATTATGATAGAGGGCTGTGAGACTTTGACCTGAGTGCAACAATGGAGGCTCTAGACCCTTCCAGAGCTGAGGTATCAAAATTCTAAATTTCGACCCGAAAAAAAACCCCACAGTGTTACCCCTTTTGTTTTTTTTTTCGTTTTTGGGCGAAAAATTAAGTTCCTCCAATCTTCTCAAAACTCTGGATTCAGATAGAGGGCCGCGAGACTTTGACCTGAGTGCAAAAATGGAGGCTCTAGACCCTTCCAGAGCTGAGATATCGAATTTCAAAATTTCGACCCAAAAAAAAAACGACAGTGTTACCCCTTTCGTTTTTTTTCATTTTCGGGCGAAAAATTAAGTTTCTCCAATCTTCTCAAAACTCTGGATTATGATAGAGGGCTGTGAGACTTTGACCTGAGTGCAAAAATGGAGGCTCTAGACCCTTCCAGAGCTGAGATATCGAATTTCAAAATTTCGACCCGAAAAAAAAAACGACAGTGTTACCCCTTTTGTTTTGTTTTTCGTTTTTAGGCGAAAAATTAAGTTTCTCCAATCTTCTCAAAACTCTGGATTATGATAGAGGGCTGTGAGACTTTGGCCTGAGTGCAAAAATGGAGGCTCTAGACCCTTCCAGAGCTGAGATATCAAAATTCAAAATTTCGACCCGAAAAAAAAAACGACAGTGTTACCCCTTTTGTTTTTTTTCGTTTTTAGGCGAAAAATTAAGTTTCTCCAATCTTCTCAAAACTCTGGATTATGATAGAGGGCTGTGAGACTTTGACCTGAGTGCAAAAATTGAGGCTCTAGACCCTTCCAGTGCTGAGATATCGAAAATCAAAATTTCGACCAGAAAAAAAAACGACAGTGTTACCCCTTTTGTTTTTTTTTTCGTTTTTAGGCGAAAAATTAAGTTTCTCCAATCTTCTCAAAACTCTGGATTATGATAGAGGGCTGTGAGACTTTGACCTGAGTGCAAAAATGGAGGCTCTAGACCCTTCCAGAGCTGAGATATCGAAAATCAAAATTTCGACCAGAAAAAAAAACGACAGTGTTACCCCTTACGTTTTTTTTTTTGGGCGAAAAATTAAGTTTCTCCAATCTTCTCAAAACTCTGGATTATGATAGAGGGCTGTGAGACTTTGACCTGAGTGCAAAAATGGAGGCTCTAGACCCTTCCAGAGCTGAGATGTCAAAATTCAAAATTTCGACCCGAAAAAAAAACGACAGTGTTACCCCTTTTGTTTTTTTTTCGTTTTTGGGCGAAAAATTAAGTTTCTCCAATCTTCTCAAAACTCTGGATTATGATGGAGGGCTGTGAGACTTTGACCTGAGTGCAAAAATGGAGGCTCTAGACCCTTCCAGAGCTGAGATGTCAAAATTCAAAATTTCGACCCGAAAAAAAAACGACAGTGTTACCCCTTTTGGTTTTTTTTCGTTTTTGGGCGAAAAATTAAGTTTCTCCAATCTTCTCAAAACTCTGGATTATGATAGAGGGCTGTGAGACTTTGACCTGAGTGCAAAAATGGAGGCTCTAGACCCTTCCAGAGCTGAGATATCGAATTTCAAAATTTCGACCCGAAAAAAAAACGACAGTGTTACCCCTTTCGTTTTTTTTCGTTTTCGGGCGAAAAATTAAGTTTCTCCAATCTTCTCAAAACTCTGGATTATGATAGAGGGCTGTGAGACTTTGACCTGAGTGCAAAAATGGAGGCTCTAGACCCTTCCAGAGCTGAGATATCGAATTTCAAAATTTCGACCCGAAAAAAAAAACGACAGTGTTACCCCTTTTGTTTTTTTTTCGTTTTTGGGCGAAAAATTAAGTTTCTCCAATCTTCTCAAAACTCTGGATTATGATAGAGGGCTGTGAGACTTTGACCTGAGTGCAACAATGGAGGCTCTAGACCCTTCCAGAGCTGAGGTATCAAAATTCTAAATTTCGACCCGAAAAAAAACCCCACAGTGTTACCCCTTTTGTTTTTTTTTTCGTTTTTGGGCGAAAAATTAAGTTCCTCCAATCTTCTCAAAACTCTGGATTCAGATAGAGGGCCGCGAGACTTTGACCTGAGTGCAAAAATGGAGGCTCTAGACCCTTCCAGAGCTGAGATATCGAATTTCAAAATTTCGACCCAAAAAAAAAACGACAGTGTTACCCCTTTCGTTTTTTTTCATTTTCGGGCGAAAAATTAAGTTTCTCCAATCTTCTCAAAACTCTGGATTATGATAGAGGGCTGTGAGACTTTGACCTGAGTGCAAAAATGGAGGCTCTAGACCCTTCCAGAGCTGAGATATCGAATTTAAAAATTTCGACCCGAAAAAAAAAACGACAGTGTTACCCCTTTTGTTTTGTTTTTCGTTTTTAGGCGAAAAATTAAGTTTCTCCAATCTTCTCAAAACTCTGGATTATGATAGAGGGCTGTGAGACTTTGGCCTGAGTGCAAAAATGGAGGCTCTAGACCCTTCCAGAGCTGAGATATCAAAATTCAAAATTTCGACCCGAAAAAAAAACGACAGTGTTACCCCTTTTGTTTTTTTTCGTTTTTAGGCGAAAAATTAAGTTTCTCCAATCTTCTCAAAACTCTGGATTATGATAGAGGGCTGTGAGACTTTGACCTGAGTGCAAAAATGGAGGCTCTAGACCCTTCCAGTGCTGAGATATCGAAAATCAAAATTTCGACCAGAAAAAAAAACGACAGTGTTACCCCTTACGTTTTTTTTTTTTGGGCGAAAAATTAAGTTTCCCCAATCTTCTCAAAACTCTGGATTATGATAGAGGGCTGTGAGACTTTGACCTGAGTGCAAAAATGGAGGCTCTAGACCCTTCCAGAGCTGAGATATCGAATTTCAAAATTTCGACACGAAAAAAAAACGACAGTGTTACCCCTTTTGTTTTTTTTTCGTTTTTGGGCGAAAAATTAAGTTTCTCCAATCTTCTCAAAACTCTGGATTATGATAGAGGGCTGTGAAACTTTGACCTGAGTGCAAAAATGGAGGCTCTAGACCCTTCCAGAGCTGAGATATCAAAATTCTAAATTTCGACCAGAAAAAAAAACGACAGTGTTACCCCTTTTGTTTTTTTTTTCGTTTTTAGGCGAAAAATTAAGTTTCTCCAATCTTCTCAAAACTCTGGATTATGATAGAGGGCTGTGAGACTTTGACCTGAGTGCAAAAATGGAGGCTCTAGACCCTTCCAGAGCTGAGATATCGAAAATCAAAATTTCGACCAGAAAAAAAAACGACAGTGTTACCCCTTACGTTTTTTTTTTTGGGCGAAAAATTAAGTTTCTCCAATCTTCTCAAAACTCTGGATTATGATAGAGGGCTGTGAGACTTTGACCTGAGTGCAAAAATGGAGGCTCTAGACCCTTCCAGAGCTGAGATGTCAAAATTCAAAATTTCGACCCGAAAAAAAAACGACAGTGTTACCCCTTTTGTTTTTTTTTCGTTTTTGGGCGAAAAATTAAGTTTCTCCAATCTTCTCAAAACTCTGGATTATGATGGAGGGCTGTGAGACTTTGACCTGAGTGCAAAAATGGAGGCTCTAGACCCTTCCAGAGCTGAGATGTCAAAATTCAAAATTTCGACCCGAAAAAAAAACGACAGTGTTACCCCTTTTGTTTTTTTTTTCGTTTTTGGGCGAAAAATTAAGTTTCTCCAATCTTCTCAAAACTCTGGATTATGATAGAGGGCTGTGAGACTTTGACCTGAGTGCAAAAATGGAGGCTCTAGACCCTTCCAGAGCTGAGATATCGAATTTCAAAATTTCGACCCGAAAAAAAAACGACAGTGTTACCCCTTTCGTTTTTTTTCGTTTTCGGGCGAAAAATTAAGTTTCTCCAATCTTCTCAAAACTCTGGATTATGATAGAGGGCTGTGAGACTTTGACCTGAGTGCAAAAATGGAGGCTCTAGACCCTTCCAGAGCTGAGATATCGAATTTCAAAATTTCGACCCGAAAAAAAAACGACAGTGTTACCCCTTTTGTTGTTTTTTTTCGTTTTTGGGCGAAAAATTAAGTTTCTCCAATCTTCTCAAAACTCTGGATTATGACAGAGGGCTGTGAGACTTTGACCTGAGTGCAAAAATGGAGGCTCTAGACCCTTCCAGAGCTGAGATATCGAATTTCAAAATTTCGACACGAAAAAAAAACGACAGTGTTACCCCTTTCGTTTTTTTTCGTTTTCGGGCGAAAAATTAAGTTTCTCCAATCTTCTCAAAACTCTGGATTATGATAGAGGGCTGTGAGACTTTGACCTGAGTGCAAAAATGGAGGCTCTAGACCCTTCCAGAGCTGAGGTATCAAAATTCAAAATTTCGACCCGAAAAAAAAAACCCACAGTGTTACCCCTTTTGTTTTTTTTTTTCGTTTTTGGGCGAAAAATTAAGTTCCTCCAATCTTCTCAAAACTCTGGATTCAGATAGAGGGCCGTGAGACTTTGACCTGAGTGCAAAAATGGAGGCTCTAGACCCTTCCAGAGCTGAGATATCGAATTTCAAAATTTCGACCCAAAAAAAAAACGACAGTGTTACCCCTTTCGTTTTTTTTCATTTTCGGGCAAAAAATTAAGTTTCTCCAATCTTCTCAAAACTCTGGATTATGATAGAGGGCTGTGAGACTTTGACCTGAGTGCAAAAATGGAGGATCTAGACCCTTCCAGAGCTGAGATATCGAATTTCAAAATTTCGACCCGAAAAAAAAACGACAGTGTTACCCCTTTTGTTTTTTTTTCGTTTTTGGGCGAAAAATTAAGTTCCTCCAATCTTCTCAAAACTCTGGATTCAGATAGAGGGCCGCGAGACTTTGACCTGAGTGCAAAAATGGAGGCTCTAGACCCTTCCAGAGCTGAGATATCGAATTTCAAAATTTCGACCCAAAAAAAAAACGACAGTGTTACCCCTTTCGTTTTTTTTTTCATTTTCGGGCGAAAAATTAAGTTTCTCCAATCTTCTCAAAACTCTGGATTATGATAGAGGGCTGTGAGAATTTGACCTGAGTGCAAAAATGGAGGCTCTAGACCCTTCCAGAGCTGAGATATCGAATTTCAAAATTTCGACCCGAAAAAAAAAACGACAGTGTTACCCCTTTTGTTTTTTTTTCTAGTTTTTAGGCGAAAAATTAAGTTTCTCCAATCTTCTCAAAACTCTGGATTATGATAGAGGGCTGTGAGACTTTGGCCTGAGTGCAAAAATGGAGGCTCTAGACCCTTCCAGAGCTGAGATATCAAAATTCAAAATTTCGACCCGAAAAAAAAAACGACAGTGTTACCCCTTTTGTTTTTTTTCGTTTTTAGGCGAAAAATTAAGTTTCTCCAATCTTCTCAAAACTCTGGATTATGATAGAGGGCTGTGAGACTTTGACCTGAGTGCAAAAATGGAGGCTCTAGACCCTTCCAGAGCTGAGATATCGAAAATCAAAATTTCGACCAGAAAAAAAAACGACAGTGTTACCCCTTACGTTTTTTTTTTTGGGCGAAAAATTAAGTTTCTCCAATCTTCTCAAAACTCTGGATTATGATAGAGGGCTGTGAGACTTTGACCTGAGTGCAAAAATGGAGGCTCTAGACCCTTCCAGAGCTGAGATGTCAAAATTCAAAATTTCGACCCGAAAAAAAAACGACAGTGTTACCCCTTTTGTTTTTTTTTCGTTTTTGGGCGAAAAATTAAGTTTCTCCAATCTTCTCAAAACTCTGGATTATGATGGAGGGCTGTGAGACTTTGACCTGAGTGCAAAAATGGAGGCTCTAGACCCTTCCAGAGCTGAGATGTCAAAATTCAAAATTTCGACCCGAAAAAAAAACGACAGTGTTACCCCTTTTGTTTTTTTTTCGTTTTTGGGCGAAAAATTAAGTTTCTCCAATCTTCTCAAAACTCTGGATTATGATAGAGGGCTGTGAGACTTTGACCTGAGTGCAAAAATGGAGGCTCTAGACCCTTCCAGAGCTGAGATATCGAATTTCAAAATTTCGACCCGAAAAAAAAACGACAGTGTTACCCCTTTCGTTTTTTTTCGTTTTCGGGCGAAAAATTAAGTTTCTCCAATCTTCTCAAAACTCTGGATTATGATAGAGGGCTGTGAGACTTTGACCTGAGTGCAAAAATGGAGGCTCTAGACCCTTCCAGAGCTGAGATATCGAATTTCAAAATTTCGACCCGAAAAAAAAAACGACAGTGTTACCCCTTTTGTTTTTTTTTCGTTTTTGGGCGAAAAATTAAGTTTCTCCAATCTTCTCAAAACTCTGGATTATGATAGAGGGCTGTGAGACTTTGACCTGAGTGCAACAATGGAGGCTCTAGACCCTTCCAGAGCTGAGGTATCAAAATTCTAAATTTCGACCCGAAAAAAAACCCCACAGTGTTACCCCTTTTGTTTTTTTTTCATTTTCGGGCGAAAAATTAAGGTTCTCCAATCTTCTCAAAACTCTGGATTATGATAGATGGCCACGAGACTTTGACCTGAGTGCAAAAATGGAGGCTCTAGACCCTTCCAGAGCTGAGATATCGAAATTCAAAATTTCGACCCGAAAAAAAAACGACAGTGTTACCCCTTTCGTTTTTTTTCGTTTTTGGGCGAAAAATTAAGTTTCTCAAATCTTCTCAAAACTCTGGATTATGATAGAGGGCCAAGAGACTTTGACCTGAGTGCAAAAATGGAGGCTCTAGACCCTTCCAGAGCTGAGATATCGAAATTCAAAATTTCAAACCGAAAAAAAAAACGACAGTGTTACCCCTTTCGTTTTTTTTCATTTTCGGGCGAAAAATTAAGTTTCTCCAATCTTCTCAAAACTCTGGATTATGATAGAGGGCTGTGAGACTTTGACCTGGGTGCAAAAATGGAGGCTCTAGACCCTTCCAGAGCTGAGATATCGAAATTCAAAATTTCGACCCAAAAAAAAAAACGACAGTGTTACCCCTTTCGTTTTTTTTCGATTTCGGGCGAAAAATTAAGTTTCTCCAATCTTCTCAAAACTCTGGATTATGATAGATGGCCACGAGACTTTGACCTGAGTGCAAAAATGGAGGCTCTAGACCCTTCCAGAGCTGAGATATCGAAATTCAAAATTTCGACCCGAAAAAAAAACCGACAGTGTTACTTACCCCTTTCGTTTTTTTTCGTTTTCGGGCGAAAAATTAAGTTTCTCCAATCTTCTCAAAACTCTGGATTATGATAGATGGCCACGAGACTTTGACCTGAGTGCAAAAATGGAGGCTCTAGACCCTTCCAGAGCTGAGATATCGAAATTCAAAATTTCGAACCGAAAAAAAAAAACGACAGTGTTACCCCTTTCGTTTTTTTTTCATTTTCGGGCGAAAAATTAAGGTTCTCCAATCTTCTCAAAACTCTGGATTATGATAGATGGCCACGAGACTTTGACCTGAGTGCAAAAATGGAGGCTCTAGACCCTTCCAGAGCTGAGATATCGAAATTCAAAATTTCGACCCGAAAAAAAAACGACAGTGTTACCCCTTTCGTTTTTTTTCGTTTTTGGGCGAAAAATTAAGTTTCTCAAATCTTCTCAAAACTCTGGATTATGATAGAGGGCCAAGAGACTTTGACCTGAGTGCAAAAATGGAGGCTCTAGACCCTTCCAGAGCTGAGATATCGAAATTCAAAATTTCAAACCGAAAAAAAAAACGACAGTGTTACCCCTTTCGTTTTTTTTCATTTTCGGGCGAAAAATTAAGTTTCTCCAATCTTCTCAAAACTCTGGATTATGATAGAGGGCTGTGAGACTTTGACCTGGGTGCAAAAATGGAGGCTCTAGACCCTTCCAGAGCTGAGATATCGAAATTCAAAATTTCGACCCAAAAAAAAAATGACAGTGTTACCCCTTTCGTTTTTTTTCGATTTCGGGCGAAAAATTAAGTTTCTCCAATCTTCTCAAAACTCTGGATTATGATAGATGGCCACGAGACTTTGACCTGAGTGCAAAAATGGAGGCTCTAGACCCTTCCAGAGCTGAGATATCGAAATTCAAAATTTCGACCCGAAAAAAAAACCGACAGTGTTACTTACCCCTTTCGTTTTTTTTCGTTTTCGGGCGAAAAATTAAGTTTCTCCAATCTTCTCAAAACTCTGGATTATGATAGAGGGCTGTGAGACTTTGACCTGAGTGCAAAAATGGAGGCTCTAGACCCTTCCAGAGCTGAGATATCGAAATTCAAAATTTCGAACCGAAAAAAAAACCGACAGTGTTACCCCTTTCGTTTTTTTTCATTTTCGGGCGAAAAATTAAGTTTCTCCAATCTTCTCAAAACTCTGGATTATGATAGAGGGCTGTGAGACTTTGACCTGAGTGCAAAAATTGAGGATGTAGACCCTTCCAGAGCTGAGATATCAAAATTCAAAATTTCGACCTGAAAAAAAAACGACAGTGTTACCCCTTTCGTTTTTTTCGTTTTTGGGCGAAAAATTAAGTTTCTCAAATCTTCTCAAAACTCTGGATTATGATAGAGGGCTGTGAGACTTTGACCTGAGTGCAAAAATGGAGGCTCTAGACCCTTCCAGAGGTGAGTTATTGAAATTCAAAATTTCGACCCGAAAAAAAAAACGACAGTGTTACCCCTTTCGTTTTTTTTCGTTTTCGGGCGAAAAATTAAGTTTCTCAAATCTTCTCAAAACTCTGGATTATGACAGAGGGCTGTGAGACTTTGACCTGAGTGCAAAAATGGAGGCTCTAGACCCTTCCAGAGCTGAGATATCGAAATTCAAAATTTCGACCTGAAAAAAAAAACGACAGTGTTACCCCTTTCGTTTTTTTTCATTTTCGGGCGAAAAATTAAGTTTCTCCAATCTTCTCAAAACTCTGGATTATGATAGAGGGCTGTGAGACTTTGACCTGAGTGCAAAAATGGAGGCTCTAGACCCTTCCAGAGCTGAGATATCGAAATTCAAAATTTCGAACCGAAAAAAAAAACGACAGTGTTACCCCTTTCGTTTTTTTTCATTTTCGGGCGAAAAATTAAGGTTCTCCAATCTTCTCAAAACTCTGAATTATGATAGATGGCCACGAGACTTTGACCTGAGTGCAAAAATGGAGGCTCTAGACCCTTCCAGAGCTGAGATATCGAAATTCAAAATTTCGATCCCCAAAAAAAACGACAGTGTTACCCCTTTCGTTTTTTTTCGTTTTCGGGCGAAAAATAAAGTTTCTCCAATCTTCTCAAAACTCTGGATTATGATAGAGGGCTGTGAGACTTTGACCTGAGTGCAAAAATGGAGGCTCTAGACCCTTCCAGAGCTGAGATATCGAATTTCAAAATTTCGACCCAAAAAAAAAACGACAGTGTTACCCCTTTCGTTTTTTTTCATTTTCGGGCGAAAAATTAAGTTTCTCCAATCTTCTCAAAACTCTGGATTATGATAGAGGGCTGTGAGACTTTGACCTGAGTGCAAAAATGGAGGCTCTAGACCCTTCCAGAGCTGAGATATCGAATTTAAAAATTTCGACCCGAAAAAAAAACGACAGTGTTACCCCTTTTGTTTTGTTTTTCGTTTTTAGGCGAAAAATTAAGTTTCTCCAATCTTCTCAAAACTCTGGATTATGATAGAGGGCTGTGAGACTTTGGCCTGAGTGCAAAAATGGAGGCTCTAGACCCTTCCAGAGCTGAGATATCAAAATTCAAAATTTCGACCCGAAAAAAAAAACGACAGTGTTACCCCTTTTGTTTTTTTTCGTTTTTAGGCGAAAAATTAAGTTTCTCCAATCTTCTCAAAACTCTGGATTATGATAGAGGGCTGTGAGACTTTGACCTGAGTGCAAAAATGGAGGCTCTAGACCCTTCCAGTGCTGAGATATCGAAAATCAAAATTTCGACCAGAAAAAAAAACGACAGTGTTACCCCTTACGTTTTTTTTTTTTGGGCGAAAAATTAAGTTTCCCCAATCTTCTCAAAACTCTGGATTATGATAGAGGGCTGTGAGACTTTGACCTGAGTGCAAAAATGGAGGCTCTAGACCCTTCCAGAGCTGAGATATCGAATTTCAAAATTTCGACACGAAAAAAAAACGACAGTGTTACCCCTTTTGTTTTTTTTTCGTTTTTGGGCGAAAAATTAAGTTTCTCCAATCTTCTCAAAACTCTGGATTATGATAGAGGGCTGTGAAACTTTGACCTGAGTGCAAAAATGGAGGCTCTAGACCCTTCCAGAGCTGAGATATCAAAATTCTAAATTTCGACCAGAAAAAAAAACGACAGTGTTACCCCTTTTGTTTTTTTTTTCGTTTTTAGGCGAAAAATTAAGTTTCTCCAATCTTCTCAAAACTCTGGATTATGATAGAGGGCTGTGAGACTTTGACCTGAGTGCAAAAATGGAGGCTCTAGACCCTTCCAGAGCTGAGATATCGAAAATCAAAATTTCGACCAGAAAAAAAAACGACAGTGTTACCCCTTACGTTTTTTTTTTTGGGCGAAAAATTAAGTTTCTCCAATCTTCTCAAAACTCTGGATTATGATAGAGGGCTGTGAGACTTTGACCTGAGTGCAAAAATGGAGGCTCTAGACCCTTCCAGAGCTGAGATGTCAAAATTCAAAATTTCGACCCGAAAAAAAAACGACAGTGTTACCCCTTTTGTTTTTTTTTCGTTTTTGGGCGAAAAATTAAGTTTCTCCAATCTTCTCAAAACTCTGGATTATGATGGAGGGCTGTGAGACTTTGACCTGAGTGCAAAAATGGAGGCTCTAGACCCTTCCAGAGCTGAGATGTCAAAATTCAAAATTTCGACCCGAAAAAAAAACGACAGTGTTACCCCTTTTGTTTTTTTTTTCGTTTTTGGGCGAAAAATTAAGTTTCTCCAATCTTCTCAAAACTCTGGATTATGATAGAGGGCTGTGAGACTTTGACCTGAGTGCAAAAATGGAGGCTCTAGACCCTTCCAGAGCTGAGATATCGAATTTCAAAATTTCGACCCGAAAAAAAAACGACAGTGTTACCCCTTTCGTTTTTTTTCGTTTTCGGGCGAAAAATTAAGTTTCTCCAATCTTCTCAAAACTCTGGATTATGATAGAGGGCTGTGAGACTTTGACCTGAGTGCAAAAATGGAGGCTCTAGACCCTTCCAGAGCTGAGATATCGAATTTCAAAATTTCGACCCGAAAAAAAAACGACAGTGTTACCCCTTTTGTTGTTTTTTTTCGTTTTTGGGCGAAAAATTAAGTTTCTCCAATCTTCTCAAAACTCTGGATTATGACAGAGGGCTGTGAGACTTTGACCTGAGTGCAAAAATGGAGGCTCTAGACCCTTCCAGAGCTGAGATATCGAATTTCAAAATTTCGACACGAAAAAAAAACGACAGTGTTACCCCTTTCGTTTTTTTTCGTTTTCGGGCGAAAAATTAAGTTTCTCCAATCTTCTCAAAACTCTGGATTATGATAGAGGGCTGTGAGACTTTGACCTGAGTGCAAAAATGGAGGCTCTAGACCCTTCCAGAGCTGAGGTATCAAAATTCAAAATTTCGACCCGAAAAAAAAAACCCACAGTGTTACCCCTTTTGTTTTTTTTTTTTCGTTTTTGGGCGAAAAATTAAGTTCCTCCAATCTTCTCAAAACTCTGGATTCAGATAGAGGGCCGTGAGACTTTGACCTGAGTGCAAAAATGGAGGCTCTAGACCCTTCCAGAGCTGAGATATCGAATTTCAAAATTTCGACCCAAAAAAAAAACGACAGTGTTACCCCTTTCGTTTTTTTTCATTTTCGGGCAAAAAATTAAGTTTCTCCAATCTTCTCAAAACTCTGGATTATGATAGAGGGCTGTGAGACTTTGACCTGAGTGCAAAAATGGAGGATCTAGACCCTTCCAGAGCTGAGATATCGAATTTCAAAATTTCGACCCGAAAAAAAAACGACAGTGTTACCCCTTTTGTTTTTTTTTCGTTTTTGGGCGAAAAATTAAGTTCCTCCAATCTTCTCAAAACTCTGGATTCAGATAGAGGGCCGCGAGACTTTGACCTGAGTGCAAAAATGGAGGCTCTAGACCCTTCCAGAGCTGAGATATCGAATTTCAAAATTTCGACCCAAAAAAAAAACGACAGTGTTACCCCTTTCGTTTTTTTTTTCATTTTCGGGCGAAAAATTAAGTTTCTCCAATCTTCTCAAAACTCTGGATTATGATAGAGGGCTGTGAGAATTTGACCTGAGTGCAAAAATGGAGGCTCTAGACCCTTCCAGAGCTGAGATATCGAATTTCAAAATTTCGACCCGAAAAAAAAAACGACAGTGTTACCCCTTTTGTTTTTTTTTCTAGTTTTTAGGCGAAAAATTAAGTTTCTCCAATCTTCTCAAAACTCTGGATTATGATAGAGGGCTGTGAGACTTTGGCCTGAGTGCAAAAATGGAGGCTCTAGACCCTTCCAGAGCTGAGATATCAAAATTCAAAATTTCGACCCGAAAAAAAAAACGACAGTGTTACCCCTTTTGTTTTTTTTCGTTTTTAGGCGAAAAATTAAGTTTCTCCAATCTTCTCAAAACTCTGGATTATGATAGAGGGCTGTGAGACTTTGACCTGAGTGCAAAAATGGAGGCTCTAGACCCTTCCAGAGCTGAGATATCGAAAATCAAAATTTCGACCAGAAAAAAAAACGACAGTGTTACCCCTTACGTTTTTTTTTTTGGGCGAAAAATTAAGTTTCTCCAATCTTCTCAAAACTCTGGATTATGATAGAGGGCTGTGAGACTTTGACCTGAGTGCAAAAATGGAGGCTCTAGACCCTTCCAGAGCTGAGATGTCAAAATTCAAAATTTCGACCCGAAAAAAAAACGACAGTGTTACCCCTTTTGTTTTTTTTTCGTTTTTGGGCGAAAAATTAAGTTTCTCCAATCTTCTCAAAACTCTGGATTATGATGGAGGGCTGTGAGACTTTGACCTGAGTGCAAAAATGGAGGCTCTAGACCCTTCCAGAGCTGAGATGTCAAAATTCAAAATTTCGACCCGAAAAAAAAACGACAGTGTTACCCCTTTTGTTTTTTTTTCGTTTTTGGGCGAAAAATTAAGTTTCTCCAATCTTCTCAAAACTCTGGATTATGATAGAGGGCTGTGAGACTTTGACCTGAGTGCAAAAATGGAGGCTCTAGACCCTTCCAGAGCTGAGATATCGAATTTCAAAATTTCGACCCGAAAAAAAAACGACAGTGTTACCCCTTTCGTTTTTTTTCGTTTTCGGGCGAAAAATTAAGTTTCTCCAATCTTCTCAAAACTCTGGATTATGATAGAGGGCTGTGAGACTTTGACCTGAGTGCAAAAATGGAGGCTCTAGACCCTTCCAGAGCTGAGATATCGAATTTCAAAATTTCGACCCGAAAAAAAAAACGACAGTGTTACCCCTTTTGTTTTTTTTTTCGTTTTTGGGCGAAAAATTAAGTTTCTCCAATCTTCTCAAAACTCTGGATTATGATAGAGGGCTGTGAGACTTTGACCTGAGTGCAACAATGGAGGCTCTAGACCCTTCCAGAGCTGAGGTATCAAAATTCTAAATTTCGACCCGAAAAAAAACCCCACAGTGTTACCCCTTTTGTTTTTTTTTTCGTTTTTGGGCGAAAAATTAAGTTCCTCCAATCTTCTCAAAACTCTGGATTCAGATAGAGGGCCGCGAGACTTTGACCTGAGTGCAAAAATGGAGGCTCTAGACCCTTCCAGAGCTGAGATATCGAATTTCAAAATTTCGACCCAAAAAAAAAACGACAGTGTTACCCCTTTCGTTTTTTTTCATTTTCGGGCGAAAAATTAAGTTTCTCCAATCTTCTCAAAACTCTGGATTATGATAGAGGGCTGTGAGACTTTGACCTGAGTGCAAAAATGGAGGCTCTAGACCCTTCCAGAGCTGAGATATCGAATTTCAAAATTTCGACCCGAAAAAAAAAACGACAGTGTTACCCCTTTTGTTTTGTTTTTCGTTTTTAGGCGAAAAATTAAGTTTCTCCAATCTTCTCAAAACTCTGGATTATGATAGAGGGCTGTGAGACTTTGGCCTGAGTGCAAAAATGGAGGCTCTAGACCCTTCCAGAGCTGAGATATCAAAATTCAAAATTTCGACCCGAAAAAAAAAACGACAGTGTTACCCCTTTTGTTTTTTTTCGTTTTTAGGCGAAAAATTAAGTTTCTCCAATCTTCTCAAAACTCTGGATTATGATAGAGGGCTGTGAGACTTTGACCTGAGTGCAAAAATGGAGGCTCTAGACCCTTCCAGTGCTGAGATATCGAAAATCAAAATTTCGACCAGAAAAAAAAACGACAGTGTTACCCCTTACGTTTTTTTTTTTTGGGCGAAAAATTAAGTTTCCCCAATCTTCTCAAAACTCTGGATTATGATAGAGGGCTGTGAGACTTTGACCTGAGTGCAAAAATGGAGGCTCTAGACCCTTCCAGAGCTGAGATATCGAATTTCAAAATTTCGACACGAAAAAAAAACGACAGTGTTACCCCTTTTGTTTTTTTTTCGTTTTTGGGCGAAAAATTAAGTTTCTCCAATCTTCTCAAAACTCTGGATTATGATAGAGGGCTGTGAAACTTTGACCTGAGTGCAAAAATGGAGGCTCTAGACCCTTCCAGAGCTGAGATATCAAAATTCTAAATTTCGACCAGAAAAAAAAACGACAGTGTTACCCCTTTTGTTTTTTTTTTCGTTTTTAGGCGAAAAATTAAGTTTCTCCAATCTTCTCAAAACTCTGGATTATGATAGAGGGCTGTGAGACTTTGACCTGAGTGCAAAAATGGAGGCTCTAGACCCTTCCAGAGCTGAGATATCGAAAATCAAAATTTCGACCAGAAAAAAAAACGACAGTGTTACCCCTTACGTTTTTTTTTTTGGGCGAAAAATTAAGTTTCTCCAATCTTCTCAAAACTCTGGATTATGATAGAGGGCTGTGAGACTTTGACCTGAGTGCAAAAATGGAGGCTCTAGACCCTTCCAGAGCTGAGATGTCAAAATTCAAAATTTCGACCCGAAAAAAAAACGACAGTGTTACCCCTTTTGTTTTTTTTTCGTTTTTGGGCGAAAAATTAAGTTTCTCCAATCTTCTCAAAACTCTGGATTATGATGGAGGGCTGTGAGACTTTGACCTGAGTGCAAAAATGGAGGCTCTAGACCCTTCCAGAGCTGAGATGTCAAAATTCAAAATTTCGACCCGAAAAAAAAACGACAGTGTTACCCCTTTTGTTTTTTTTTTCGTTTTTGGGCGAAAAATTAAGTTTCTCCAATCTTCTCAAAACTCTGGATTATGATAGAGGGCTGTGAGACTTTGACCTGAGTGCAAAAATGGAGGCTCTAGACCCTTCCAGAGCTGAGATATCGAATTTCAAAATTTCGACCCGAAAAAAAAACGACAGTGTTACCCCTTTCGTTTTTTTTCGTTTTCGGGCGAAAAATTAAGTTTCTCCAATCTTCTCAAAACTCTGGATTATGATAGAGGGCTGTGAGACTTTGACCTGAGTGCAAAAATGGAGGCTCTAGACCCTTCCAGAGCTGAGATATCGAATTTCAAAATTTCGACCCGAAAAAAAAACGACAGTGTTACCCCTTTTGTTGTTTTTTTTCGTTTTTGGGCGAAAAATTAAGTTTCTCCAATCTTCTCAAAACTCTGGATTATGACAGAGGGCTGTGAGACTTTGACCTGAGTGCAAAAATGGAGGCTCTAGACCCTTCCAGAGCTGAGATATCGAATTTCAAAATTTCGACACGAAAAAAAAACGACAGTGTTACCCCTTTCGTTTTTTTTCGTTTTCGGGCGAAAAATTAAGTTTCTCCAATCTTCTCAAAACTCTGGATTATGATAGAGGGCTGTGAGACTTTGACCTGAGTGCAAAAATGGAGGCTCTAGACCCTTCCAGAGCTGAGGTATCAAAATTCAAAATTTCGACCCGAAAAAAAAAACCCACAGTGTTACCCCTTTTGTTTTTGTTTTTTCGTTTTTGGGCGAAAAATTAAGTTCCTCCAATCTTCTCAAAACTCTGGATTCAGATAGAGGGCCGTGAGACTTTGACCTGAGTGCAAAAATGGAGGCTCTAGACCCTTCCAGAGCTGAGATATCGAATTTCAAAATTTCGACCCAAAAAAAAAACGACAGTGTTACCCCTTTCGTTTTTTTTCATTTTCGGGCAAAAAATTAAGTTTCTCCAATCTTCTCAAAACTCTGGATTATGATAGAGGGCTGTGAGACTTTGACCTGAGTGCAAAAATGGAGGATCTAGACCCTTCCAGAGCTGAGATATCGAATTTCAAAATTTCGACCCGAAAAAAAAACGACAGTGTTACCCCTTTTGTTTTTTTTTCGTTTTTGGGCGAAAAATTAAGTTCCTCCAATCTTCTCAAAACTCTGGATTCAGATAGAGGGCCGCGAGACTTTGACCTGAGTGCAAAAATGGAGGCTCTAGACCCTTCCAGAGCTGAGATATCGAATTTCAAAATTTCGACCCAAAAAAAAAACGACAGTGTTACCCCTTTCGTTTTTTTTTCATTTTCGGGCGAAAAATTAAGTTTCTCCAATCTTCTCAAAACTCTGGATTATGATAGAGGGCTGTGAGAATTTGACCTGAGTGCAAAAATGGAGGCTCTAGACCCTTCCAGAGCTGAGATATCGAATTTCAAAATTTCGACCCGAAAAAAAAAACGACAGTGTTACCCCTTTTGTTTTTTTTTCTAGTTTTTAGGCGAAAAATTAAGTTTCTCCAATCTTCTCAAAACTCTGGATTATGATAGAGGGCTGTGAGACTTTGGCCTGAGTGCAAAAATGGAGGCTCTAGACCCTTCCAGAGCTGAGATATCAAAATTAAAAATTTCGACCCGAAAAAAAAAACGACAGTGTTACCCCTTTTGTTTTTTTTCGTTTTTAGGCGAAAAATTAAGTTTCTCCAATCTTCTCAAAACTCTGGATTATGATAGAGGGCTGTGAGACTTTGACCTGAGTGCAAAAATGGAGGCTCTAGACCCTTCCAGTGCTGAGATATCGAATTTCAAAATTTCGACCCGAAAAAAAACCGACAGTGTTACCCCTTTCGTTTTTTTTCGTTTTCGGGCGAAAAATTAAGTTTCTCCAATCTTCTCAAAACTCTGGATTATGATAGAGGGCTGTGAGACTTTGACCTGAGTGCAAAAATGGAGGCTCTAGACCCTTCCAGAGCTGAGATATCGAATTTCAAAATTTCGACCCGAAAAAAAAAACCCACAGTGTTACCCCTTTTGTTTTTTTTTTTCGTTTTTGGGCGAAAAATTAAGTTCCTCCAATCTTCTCAAAACTCTGGATTCAGATAGAGGGCCGTGAGACTTTGACCTGAGTGCAAAAATGGAGGCTCTAGACCCTTCCAGAGCTGAGATATCGAATTTCAAAATTTCGACCCAAAAAAAAAACGACAGTGTTACCCCTTTCGTTTTTTTTCATTTTCGGGCGAAAAATTAAGTTTCTCCAATCTTCTCAAAACTCTGGATTATGATAGAGGGCTGTGAGACTTTGACCTGAGTGCAAAAATGGAGGATCTAGACCCTTCCAGAGCTGAGATATCGAATTTCAAAATTTCGACCCGAAAAAAAAAACGACAGTGTTACCCCTTTTGTTTTTTTTTCGTTTTTGGGCGAAAAATTAAGTTTCTCCAATCTTCTCAAAACTCTGGATTATGATAGAGGGCTGTGAGACTTTGACCTGAGTGCAAAAATGGAGGCTCTAGACCCTTCCAGAGCTGAGATATCGAAAATCAAAATTTCGACCAGAAAAACAAAACGACAGTGTTACCCCTTACGTTTTTTTTTTGTTTTTGGGCGAAAAATTAAGTTTCCCCAATCTTCTCAAAACTCTGGATTATGATAGAGGGCTGTGAGACTTTGACCTGAGTGCAAAAATGGAGGCTCTAGACCCTTCCAGAGCTGAGATATCGAATTTCAAAATTGCGACACGAAAAAAAACGACAGTGTTACCCCTTTCGTTTTTTTTCGTTTTTGGGCGAAAAATTAAGTTTCTCCAATCTTCTCAAAACTCTGGATTATGATAGAGGGCTGTGAGACTTTGACCTGAGTGCAAAAATCGAGGCTCTAGACCCTTCCAGAGCTGAGATATCAAAATTCAAAATTTCGACCCGAAAAAAAAACGACAGTGTTACCCCTTTCGTTTTTTTTCATTTTCGGGCGAAAAATTAAGTTTCTCCAATCTTCTCAAAACTCTGGATTATGATAGAGGGCTTTGAGACTTTGACCTGAGTGCAAAAAGGGAGGCTCTAGACCCTTCCAGAGCTGAGATATCGAATTTTAAAATTTCGACCCGAAAAAAAAACGACAGTGTTACCCCTTTCGATTTTTTTTTGTTTTTGGGCGAAAAATTAAGTTTCTCCAATCTTCTCAAAACTCTGGATTATGATAGAGGGCTGTGAGACTTTGACCTGAGTGCAAAAATGGAGGCTCTAGACCCTTCCAGAGCTGAGATATCGAATTTCAAAATTTCGACCCGAAAAAAAAAACGACAGTGTTACCCCTTTCGTTTTTTTTCATTTTCGGCCGAAAAATTAAGTTTCTCCAATCTTCTCAAAACTCTGGATTATGATAGAGGGCTGTGAGACTTTGACCTGAGTGCAAAAATGGAGGCTCTAGACCCTTCCAGAGCTGAGATATAGAATTTAAAAATTTCGACCCGAAAAAAAAACGACAGTGTTACCCCTTTTGTTTTTTTTCGTTTTTGGGCGAAAAATTAAGTTTCTCCAATCTTCTCAAAACTCTGGATTATGATAGAGGGCTGTGAGACTTTGACCTGAGTGCAAAAATGGAGGCTCTAGACCCTTCCAGTGCTGAGATATCGAATTTCAAAATTTTGACCCGAAAAAAAAACGACAGTGTTACCCCTTTCATTTTTTTTCGTTTTTGGGCGAAAAATTAAGTTTCTCCAATCTTCTCAAAACTCTGGATTCAGATAGAGGGCCGCGAGACTTTGACCTGAGTGCAAAAATGGAGGCTCTAGACCCTTCCAGAGCTGAGATATCGAATTTCAAAATTGCGACACGAAAAAAAACGACAGTGTTACCCCTTTCGTTTTTTTTCGTTTTTGGGCGAAAAATTAAGTTTCTCCAATCTTCTCAAAACTCTGGATTATGATAGAGGGCTGTGAGACTTTGACCTGAGTGCAAAAATCGAGGCTCTAGACCCTTCCAGAGCTGAGATATCAAAATTCAAAATTTCGACCCGAAAAAAAAACGACAGTGTTACCCCTTTCGTTTTTTTTCATTTTCGGGCGAAAAATTAAGTTTCTCCAATCTTCTCAAAACTCTGGATTATGATAGAGGGCTTTGAGACTTTGACCTGAGTGCAAAAAGGGAGGCTCTAGACCCTTCCAGAGCTGAGATATCGAATTTTAAAATTTCGACCCGAAAAAAAAACGACAGTGTTACCCCTTTCGATTTTTTTTTGTTTTTGGGCGAAAAATTAAGTTTCTCCAATCTTCTCAAAACTCTGGATTATGATAGAGGGCTGTGAGACTTTGACCTGAGTGCAAAAATGGAGGCTCTAGACCCTTCCAGAGCTGAGATATCGAATTTCAAAATTTCGACCCGAAAAAAAAAACGACAGTGTTACCCCTTTCGTTTTTTTTCATTTTCGGCCGAAAAATTAAGTTTCTCCAATCTTCTCAAAACTCTGGATTATGATAGAGGGCTGTGAGACTTTGACCTGAGTGCAAAAATGGAGGCTCTAGACCCTTCCAGAGCTGAGATATAGAATTTAAAAATTTCGACCCGAAAAAAAAACGACAGTGTTACCCCTTTTGTTTTTTTTCGTTTTTGGGCGAAAAATTAAGTTTCTCCAATCTTCTCAAAACTCTGGATTATGATAGAGGGCTGTGAGACTTTGACCTGAGTGCAAAAATGGAGGCTCTAGACCCTTCCAGTGCTGAGATATCGAATTTCAAAATTTTGACCCGAAAAAAAAACGACAGTGTTACCCCTTTCATTTTTTTTCGTTTTTGGGCGAAAAATTAAGTTTCTCCAATCTTCTCAAAACTCTGGATTCAGATAGAGGGCCGCGAGACTTTGACCTGAGTGCAAAAATGGAGGCTCTAGACCCTTCCAGAGCTGAGATATCGAATTTCAAAATTTCGACCCAAAAAAAAAACGACAGTGTTACCCCTTTCGTTTTTTTTCATTTTCGGGCGAAAAATTAAGTTTCTCCAATCTTCTCAAAACTCTGGATTATGATAGAGGGCTGTGAGAATTTGACCTGAGTGCAAAAATGGAGGCTCTAGACCCTTCCAGAGCTGAGATATCGAATTTCAAAATTTCGACCCGAAAAAAAAAACGACAGTGTTACCCCTTTTGTTTTTTTTTCTAGTTTTTAGGCGAAAAATTAAGTTTCTCCAATCTTCTCAAAACTCTGGATTATGATAGAGGGCTGTGAGACTTTGGCCTGAGTGCAAAAATGGAGGCTCTAGACCCTTCCAGAGCTGAGATATCAAAATTCAAAATTTCGACCCGAAAAAAAAAACGACAGTGTTACCCCTTTTGTTTTTTTTCGTTTTTAGGCGAAAAATTAAGTTTCTCCAATCTTCTCAAAACTCTGGATTATGATAGAGGGCTGTGAGACTTTGACCTGAGTGCAAAAATGGAGGCTCTAGACCCTTCCAGTGCTGAGATATCGAATTTCAAAATTTCGACCCGAAAAAAAAACGACAGTGTTACCCCTTTCGTTTTTTTTCGTTTTCGGGCGAAAAATTAAGTTTCTCCAATCTTCTCAAAACTCTGGATTATGATAGAGGGCTGTGAGACTTTGACCTGAGTGCAAAAATGGAGGCTCTAGACCCTTCCAGAGCTGAGATATCGAATTTCAAAATTTCGACCCGAAAAAAAAAACGACAGTGTTACCCCTTTTGTTTTTTTTTCGTTTTTGGGCGAAAAATTAAGTTTCTCCAATCTTCTCAAAACTCTGGATTATGATAGAGGGCTGTGAGACTTTGACCTGAGTGCAAAAATGGAGGCTCTAGACCCTTCCAGAGCTGAGATATCGAAAATCAAAATTTCGACCAGAAAAACAAAACGACAGTGTTACCCCTTACGTTTTTTTTTTGTTTTTGGGCGAAAAATTAAGTTTCCCCAATCTTCTCAAAACTCTGGATTATGATAGAGGGCTGTGAGACTTTGACCTGAGTGCAAAAATGGAGGCTCTAGACCCTTCCAGAGCTGAGATATCGAATTTCAAAATTGCGACACGAAAAAAAAACGACAGTGTTACCCCTTTCGTTTTTTTTCGTTTTTGGGCGAAAAATTAAGTTTCTCCAATCTTCTCAAAACTCTGGATTATGATAGAGGGCTGTGAGACTTTGACCTGAGTGCAAAAATCGAGGCTCTAGACCCTTCCAGAGCTGAGATATCAAAATTCAAAATTTCGACCCGAAAAAAAAACGACAGTGTTACCCCTTTCGTTTTTTTTCATTTTCGGGCGAAAAATTAAGTTTCTCCAATCTTCTCAAAACTCTGGATTATGATAGAGGGCTTTGAGACTTTGACCTGAGTGCAAAAAGGGAGGCTCTAGACCCTTCCAGAGCTGAGATATCGAATTTTAAAATTTCGACCCGAAAAAAAAACGACAGTGTTACCCCTTTCGATTTTTTTTTGTTTTTGGGCGAAAAATTAAGTTTCTCCAATCTTCTCAAAACTCTGGATTATGATAGAGGGCTGTGAGACTTTGACCTGAGTGCAAAAATGGAGGCTCTAGACCCTTCCAGAGCTGAGATATCGAATTTCAAAATTTCGACCCGAAAAAAAAAACGACAGTGTTACCCCTTTCGTTTTTTTTCATTTTCGGCCGAAAAATTAAGTTTCTCCAATCTTCTCAAAACTCTGGATTATGATAGAGGGCTGTGAGACTTTGACCTGAGTGCAAAAATGGAGGCTCTAGACCCTTCCAGAGCTGAGATATAGAATTTAAAAATTTCGACCCGAAAAAAAAACGACAGTGTTACCCCTTTTGTTTTTTTTCGTTTTTGGGCGAAAAATTAAGTTTCTCCAATCTTCTCAAAACTCTGGATTATGATAGAGGGCTGTGAGACTTTGACCTGAGTGCAAAAATGGAGGCTCTAGACCCTTCCAGTGCTGAGATATCGAATTTCAAAATTTTGACCCGAAAAAAAAACGACAGTGTTACCCCTTTCATTTTTTTTCGTTTTTGGGCGAAAAATTAAGTTTCTCCAATCTTCTCAAAACTCTGGATTATGATAGAGGGCTGTGAGACTTTGACCTGAGTGCAAAAATGGAGGCTCTAGACCCTTCCAGAGCTGAGATATCGAATTTCAAAATTTCGACCCGAAAAAAAAACGACAGTGTTACCCCTTTTGTTTTTTTTCGTTTTTAGGCGAAAAATTAAGTTTCCCCAATCTTCTCAAAACTCTGGATTATGATAGAGGGCTGTGAGACTTTGACCTGAGTGCAAAAATGGAGGCTCTAGACCCTTCCAGAGCTGAGATGTCAAAATTCAAAATTTCGACCCGAAAAAAAAACGACAGTGTTACCCCTTTCGTTTTTTTTCATTTTCGGGCGAAAAATTAAGTTTCTCCAATCTTCTCAAAACTCTGGATTATGATAGAGGGCTTTGAGACTTTGACCTGAGTGCAAAAAGGGAGGCTCTAGACCCTTCCAGAGCTGAGATATCGAATTTTAAAATTTCGACCCGAAAAAAAAACGACAGTGTTACCCCTTTCGATTTTTTTTTGTTTTTGGGCGAAAAATTAAGTTTCTCCAATCTTCTCAAAACTCTGGATTATGATAGAGGGCTGTGAGACTTTGACCTGAGTGCAAAAATGGAGGCTCTAGACCCTTCCAGAGCTGAGATATCGAATTTCAAAATTTCGACCCGAAAAAAAAAACGACAGTGTTACCCCTTTCGTTTTTTTTCATTTTCGGGCGAAAAATTAAGTTTCTCCAATCTTCTCAAAACTCTGGATTATGATAGAGGGCTGTGAGACTTTGACCTGAGTGCAAAAATGGAGGCTCTAGACCCTTCCAGAGCTGAGATATAGAATTTAAAAATTTCGACCCGAAAAAAAAACGACAGTGTTACCCCTTTTGTTTTTTTTCGTTTTTGGGCGAAAAATTAAGTTTCTCCAATCTTCTCAAAACTCTGGATTATGATAGAGGGCTGTGAGACTTTGACCTGAGTGCAAAAATGGAGGCTCTAGACCCTTCCAGTGCTGAGATATCGAATTTCAAAATTTTGACCCGAAAAAAAAACGACAGTGTTACCCCTTTCATTTTTTTTCGTTTTTGGGCGAAAAATTAAGTTTCTCCAATCTTCTCAAAACTCTGGATTATGATAGAGGGCTGTGAGACTTTGACCTGAGTGCAAAAATGGAGGCTCTAGACCCTTCCAGAGCTGAGATATCGAATTTCAAAATTTCGACCCGAAAAAAAAACGACAGTGTTACCCCTTTTGTTTTTTTTCGTTTTTAGGCGAAAAATTAAGTTTCCCCAATCTTCTCAAAACTCTGGATTATGATAGAGGGCTGTGAGACTTTGACCTGAGTGCAAAAATGGAGGCTCTAGACCCTTCCAGAGCTGAGATGTCAAAATTCAAAATTTCGACCCGAAAAAAAAAACGACAGTGTTACCCCTTTTGTTTTTTTTCTCGTTTTTGGGCGAAAAATTAAGTTTCTCCAATCTTCTCAAAACTCTGGATTATGATAGAGGGCTGTGAGACTTTGACCTGAGTGCAAAAATGGAGGCTCTAGACCCTTCCAGAGCTGAGATATCGAATTTCAAAATTTCGACCCGAAAAAAAAAAACGACAGTGTTACCCCTTTCGTTTTTTTTCATTTTCGGGCAAAAAATTAAGTTTCTCCAATCTTCTCAAAACTCTGGATTATGATAGAGGGTTGTGAGACTTTGACCTGAGTGCAAAAATGGAGGCTCTAGACCCTTCCAGAGCTGAGATATCAAAATTCAAAATTTCGACCCGAAAAAAAAACAACAGTGTTACCCCTTTCGGTTTTTTTCGTTTTTGGGCGAAAAATTAAGTTTCTCCAATCTTCTCAAAACTCTGGATTATGATAGAGGGCTGTGAGACTTTGACCTGAGTACAACAATGGAGCCTCTAGACCCTTCCAGAGCTGAGATATCGAAACTCAAAATTTCGACCAGAAAAAAAAACGACAGTGTTACCCCTTACGGTTTTTTTTTTGGGCGAAAAATTAAGTATCCCCAATCTTCTCAAAACTCTGGATTCTGATAGAGGGCCATGAGACTTAGACCTGAGTGCAACAATGGAGGCTCTAGACCCTTCCAGAGCTGAGATATCGAAAATCAAAATTTCGACCAGAAAAAAAAACGACAGCGTTACCCCTTACGTTTTTTTTTTTTTTTTTGGCGAAAAATTAAGTATCCCCAATCTTCTCAAAACTCTGGATGCTGATAGAGGGCCATGAGACTTAGAACTGAGTGCAACAATGGAGGCTCTAGACCCTTCCAGAGCTGAGATATCGAAACTCAAAATTTCGACCAGAAAAAAAAAACGACAGTGTTACCCCTTACGTTTTTTTTGGGGCGAAAAATTAAGTATCCCCAATCTTCTCAAAACTCTGGATTCTGATAGAGGGCCATGAGACTTAGACCTGAGTGCAACAATGGAGGCTCTAGACCCTTCCAGAGCTGAGATATCGAAACTCCAAATTTCGACCAGAAAAAAAAACGACAGTGTTACCCCTTACGTTTTTTTTTTGGGCGAAAAATTAAGTATCCCCAATCTTCTCAAAACTCTGGATTCTGATAGAGGGCCATGACACTTAGACCTGAGTGCAACAATGGAGGCTCTAGACCCTTCCAGAGCTGAGATATCGAAACTCAAAATTTCGACCAGAAAAAAAAAACGACAGTGTTACCCCTTACGTTTTTTTTTGGGCGAAAAATTAAGTATCCCCAATCTTCTCAAAACTCTGGATTCTGATAGAGGGCCATGAGACTTAGACCTGAGTGCAACAATGGAGGCTCTAGACCCTTCCAGAGCTGAGATATTGAAAATCAAAATTTCGACCAGAAAAAAAAACGACAGTGTTAACCCTTACGTTTTTTTTTTTGGGTGAAAAATTTAAGTATCCCCAATCTTCTCAAAACTCTGGATTATGATAGAGGGCCATGAGACTTAGACCTGAGTGCAACAATGGAGGCTCTAGACCCTTCCAGAGCTGAGATATCGAAAATCAAAATTTCGACCAGAAAAAAAAAACGACAGTGTTACGACTTACGTTTTTTGTTTTTTTTTGGGTGAAAAATTAAGTATCCCCAATCTTCTCAAAACTCTGGATTCTGATAGAGGGCCATGAGACTTAGACCTGAGTGCAACAATGGAGGCTCTAGACCCTTCCAGAGCTGAGATATCGAAAATCAAAATTTAGACCAGAAAAAAAAACGACAGTGTTACCCCTTACGTTTTTTTTTTTTTTTTGCGAAAAATTAAGTATCCCCAATCTTCTCAAAACTCTGGATGCTGATAGAGGGCCATGAGACTTAGATCTGAGTGCAACAATGGAGGCTCTAGACCCTTCCAGAGCTGAGATATCGAAAATCAAAATTTCGACCAGAAAAAAAAACGACAGTGTTACCCCTTACGTTTTTTTTTGGGGGGGCGAAAAATTAAGTATCCCCAATCTTCTCAAAACTCTGGATTCTGATAGAGGGCCATGAGACTTAGACCTGAGTGCAACAATGGAGGCTCTAGACCCTTCCAGAGCTGAGATATCGAAAATCAAAATTTCGACCAGAAAAAAAAAAAAACGACAGTGTTACCCCTTACGTTTTTTTTTTGGGTGAAAAATTAAGTTTCCCCAATCTTCTCAAAACTCTGGATTCTGATAGAGGGCCATGAGACTTAGACCTGAGTGCAACAATGGAGGCTCTAGACCCTTCCAGAGCTGAGATATCGAAAATCAAAATTTAGACCAGAAAAAAAAAAACGACAGTGTTACCCCTCACGTTTTTTTTTTTTTTTTTGGGTGAAAAATTAAGTTTCCCCAATCTTCTCAAAACTCTGGATTCTGATACAGGGCCATGAGACTTAGACCTGAGTGCAACAATGGAGGCTCTAGACCCTTCCAGAGCTGAGATATCGAAACTCAAAATTTCGACCAGAAAAAAAAACGACAGTGTTACCCCTTACGTTTTTTTTTTTTTTTGGCGAAAAATTAAGTATCCCCAATCTTCTCAAAACTCTGGATGCTGATAGAGGGCCATGAGACTTAGATCTGAGTGCAACAATGGAGGCTCTAGACCCTTCCAGAGCTGAGATATCGAAAATCAAAATTTCGACCAGAAAAAAAAACGACAGTGTTACCCCTTACGTTTTTTTTTTTTTTTGGCGAAAAATTAAGTTTCCCCAATCTTCTCAAAACTCTGGATTCTGATAAGAGGGCCACGAGACTTAGACCTGAGTGCAACAATGGAGGCTCTAGACCCTTCCAGAGCTGAGATATCGAAAATCAAAATTTCGACCAGAAAAAAAAAACGACAGTGTTACCCCTTACGTTTTTTTTTTTGGGTGAAAAATTAAGTTTCCCCAATCTTCTCAAAACTCTGGATTCTGATAGAGGGCCATGAGACTTAGACCTGAGTGCAACAATGGAGGCTCTAGGCCCTTCCAGAGCTGAGATATCGAAAATCAAAATTTCGACCAGAAAAAAAAACGACAGTGTTACCCCTTACGGTTTTTTTTTTTTTGGGTGAAAAATTAAGTTTCCCCAATCTTCTCAAAACTCTGGATTCTGATAGAGGGCCATGAGACTTAGACCTGAGTGCAACAATGGAGGCTCTAGGCCCTTCCAGAGCTGAGATATCGAAAATCAAAATTTCGACCAGAAAAAAAAACGACAGTGTTACCCCTTACGGTTTTTTTTTTTTTGGGTGAAAAATTAAGTTTCCCCAATCTTCTCAAAACTCTGGATTCTGATAGAGGGCCATGGGACTTAGACCTGAGTGCAAAAATAGAGGCTCTAGACCCTTCCAGAGCTGAGATATTGAGATTTTTATAATGGCATAAATGCTACTTGGTATCTCAATATCTCAGCTCTGGAAGGGTCTAGAGCCTCCATTTTTGCACTCGGGTCTAAGTCCCAACTTAGCCAGGAATGCCAGTCTGCCGCTGCATATAGGCCTGCAATATGCATTATTCTGTGTATCGAATCATGCTATCTTATTCCCCACCCCAGCCCCTGATGTTTTTGAAACCTAGAAACGCCCCTGCGGCTTACAATGATCGCGCACCGCTCGCGCTTGTGAATCCTAGGTGACCGATAAATGTACGCAGCAATAATTATAATGAATGTTCCTGGGAGACCCGTATATACAGACAGATAGATTAATAGATTCTGTAGACATCAATAATATATAATTTGTATATAGACAGATTAATAGAAAGAACAGCAGAGAAATTAATATTTTGAATAAAAATCTATAAGAAAGTGAGACATTGTGGCTTGATTTGTTTTATTAATATTGATTTTTTTCATGACCAAAATAACATTATGCAATGTGAAGAGACTACAGGTTACAAGCTTCATATATTAGAAAAATACAATAATAAAAAAAAACTAATTTTTTAATAGCTCGTTGTAAAGGTTGTTTCAGATCAATACCTCCAATTTATCACTAGGTGTCGCCATGGAGACGGGTGTCGGATTGATTCGTAGCCTCGAAACAATATGGCACATTTGCTTCTACTGTTTAATTGCTTCACGAAGCCTCGATCTGCCCATCACTAACTGGGGCTGGTTATACAAGTTTTTTGTGCTCATCAAGGCTGCATTTAAGTGATCGAAACCATAATAAACAGTAATTTTGTGAAACAACTTAAAATAACTTTCATTTTAAAAAGTATTTATTCCTTCGCCAATCTTCAGTGACACATTTACCACAAATGTGTATTGATCTCCGTTCTGTTTGGCTAAGTAAAGTTGGTATTCATTTTGCTTGGCTGGCGGTTTCCATAGCACACAAGCAATCCCACTATTTTGAGCCAAACCACACACACAAGACACAAATTGATTCACAATGATGTCTTTACTGATTTAATACATTTTCACACAAATTTACTGTTGTACAAGACTGGTCAAAAAAACAAAGTATATTAATATCAATTAAAAAAATGTATTAAAAAAAAAAAGAACAATAATACAAAACATTGAGTCCAGTCTTATTCTGGAAATAACAGTCCAATTTCTTTCCCTCCAGGTCAAGAATTAAGACATGCTATGGTGCTGGGATTACCAGGAAGGTTAGTGGGCATTATGAGTTTCAGTTGGCATGCTGTGCAGTTGAAAAACACAGTTTAAGAGTATATGGGTAAGGCCCACCTGAGGAAAAAACAAACAAACAGAAAGATAGATGAGATTTAAGGAACATTATGATTTACTGTGTTACAGCTTATAACTATAGTCACATTGAGGGCCGGCTTTGCCGACAGGCGACACAGGCGGCCGCCTGGGGCGCCATCTGCTGGACGGGGCGCAAATTGCAAAATTGAAAAAAAAAAGTTAATTAAATGCATGTATCGTATTATGAAAGCTGCACACACGCTGTACACTTTTACTGTGCATTGTCCACACACTGCTTGTATTTGTCCATTTCTTTTACAAGATTATACAATCCTAAAAACGACTGAGTGACTCGAGGCAGCTGTCAAACTCACGCGCGTTGCTCCGGGAGTGGCGCGAAAACATCTGACAGCTGGTTTTAGCGCTTCCTTGGTGTGATACGCACGGTTCCGTGCCTTCGGCTCAAAATAGTCCTCGTCGGCTTTGTTTCGACATGTTGACAAGGGGATGCCCGCGTATATTCAAAATGGTTGGCACACGCTGCTTTGTTTACGTACGTTATGTGTATCTGCAGCCGGCCGACAGCGTCGGTTTTCCTTTTTGAATGACGAATATAGACTAATATATCTGCAGAAATAGACAGTTGGCTCATTGCACGCAGGCGCAGAATGCACATTATAGCTGACAGTCGCCTGTAGTTCTCTCGGTGTGTTCAAGTCATGGTGCAAGTGCAGCTTTTTAACCCCGACGAGAGAGGACGAGAGGCGACAACACAGTCGGCTTTCATCAGCACTAGTTCGTCGGCGTTATATTAACCTTCAAATGGTCTTCGTTTCCTGTTTACACTTCTGGGCTTCGGGGTCTACGACCCCAACAATTGATTGAGTAATTCTACAAAAAATATAAATTTGTAAAAATTTAAAAAATTGAGGGCACTCTCGCCTTGGGCACCAAATAACCTAGAGCCGGCCCTGGTCACATTGCAGTAGTGTTAAAGTGTGGTGGCTGGATGTAAGCTGAGTACTTACTAGGGTTCTTCATCTGGAAGTGGTTTATCATCGCAAGAGCCTCCATAGCATCATTTACTGACTCCCATTCCAACAGACCAGATGAACTTCTCTCACCTGCAGTTCCACCAACACAAGAGCACACACACAAAAGTGTATTTATATAGAACCAAACATACACCACCTATACACACTTTCCAACATAATTCACACAATAAATTGACTATTTACAAACATATTAAACCAATTAGTAACTCACTCTTGCCAGTGAACAGTTTGACACTGGTTGGGCTCTTGATTCCCAACTCCTCACAAATCTGTAGATGAAGATACAGAAAAGACTGTTAAACTGAGGCCACACACAGACAGACCTTTAAAGCATAAAAATCTTTGCTCCAATTACTATTATGGCTTAAATTCGAGTAAAATGGAAAACAAATGAGAGAGTGGGGAAAAAAGTCAGAAGTTGTAGCGAGTTAGTTGTTAAAAGATTAAAAGTGCAATGTAAAAAAAAAAAAAAAAAAAAAAGAAAGCACAGATAATCACTCCAACCTTAAATGACATAAGATTTCTGACCTGACTGAAAACTTCAACCGTACTGTCTGGTTGACTGTTGAAAAAGTGCAGTACGTTGCTGGGCTGCTGGATGCGGTTCTTGGCTGCCTGTTCAGCAGTGGTGAAACGGTTGTTTCTGTTGCCATGAAAATCCTTAAAACTACAACTGCCATCTTCCAGCTGGTACGACTGACCCGGCATTATGGCCTGCTGTTTGGATACACTGCAGACCAATAGACAAAAGAAAAAAATAAATAAATAGTAGTACACAGACTAAAAACTAGATTTGTTTTATCGGTATCTGCTCAGACAGATATACACACAAATCAGATTAAAATAAGTAATAAAAATAAATACAACAACAACTAGATTAAATGATCATAATTCAAAAACTAAATATGCATTTATCAATTTCACTTGAATGTAAAACCAGTTTCAAAAGAACAATATGTATTGATTAACTGAATGAAAATTAAGCAGCCGGGTTCTAGATGTGTTTTATCTTTGCCTGTGAGGCCAAAATAAATGTTCTTCAATTAAATTACATCAGACATAATGCAAGAATCCGGACAAGAATGGACAAATAAGCTAAGAAAAATGCATTAAAGTAATTCTAATTCTATTGTAATTCTGAATCTGAAGACATTCTATTGTACACACCAGACATTGAGTTTTTGTCCAAACAGCATGTTGTTGTTAAGGTGTGAAATGGCTCTATCCACGGCATAGCAGTCTCCCATCTCCACCATTGCAGCACCTGGTTTACTCTTCATAAACTTTACCTGAGTACCAACACACAAATGTTCAAAACATAAGGAGACTATTGTTTAAAAGCTTGGAATCAGCAATAATTAAGAAATTAATATCTTATTTAGCAAGGACATGTTAAATTGATCAAGTGTGATAGTTGGTTGCGCCCGATTCGATTTTTTTTTATGATGGACAAAAGTTTCGAAGGCAGTGTGCAAGCCTGATTGACATAATGGTAGGTTGTATTTATTTTTTAACTTGCAGAAATTTCAGACACGAATTTCAGACTCGGTGCGCAAGGGCCTTAATAAGTCAATGTCGTGATATTAAAAATTGATCATGAAGATTTTGCAGTGGTGATGAAAATCCAGGGGAGTACATTGTAGGGAAAATACTGAACATTAGATGTTTTTGCTATTTTAAACAAATGCAGTTCCTGCAATAACTGCAGCCTTGGTGAGATTAAGATCCTTATGCAGTATACAGAAGCCTCTTGACTTAAGGTTTGGATGAGAAATGCTTTCAGCCATTACTTGGTTATAATTCTAAGGCACAGGTGAACCTAAAAGTTCTTCATCTGAGGATCATAAGTTCCACAACGCCACTTAAAGAATCACCCACTCACCCTTTCCACATTACCGTAGAGACAGAATATGTTAAACAATCTGTCTGCACTGATCTTGTTGGGGTCAAGACCGTACACCATGACCACAGGAGAGTCCGCATGAGCAGTGTAGTCTTGTGGAGGAGGTCCATGTCCGTACTGTGCCCCACCATACCGGGGTCCGCCACGGCCACGCCCTATTGGGGGCCCCATGCGCCTACCCTCATAGTGACTGGGTGGAGGAGGTGGTCCATAAGTGTCATCATAGTGACCATAGCCACCCTGAGGACCAGCTATATATATATATATATATATATATATATATATATATATATAAAAACACGTATATAATAATTAGAGAGAGGGGGGACTGAGAATGAAATATACACAATAAGCACCTATAAAAGCTAGAGGGACTGTTTCCGTGCCTCTATTTGGGCCATTTGTTAATGTGTGTATCAAACTGACCATATTCAGGTGGATGATCCCCCAGCAGTGCAGGCTGCCTTTGCCGCTTGTTTGTGTTAGCGTTGGGGTCTGAAAGAGAAAAAACAACAATACAGCATCACAGAACTGCTGTGAGCACATACAAAAAAGAGAAGGAAGGGCTGTGCAGTTCACAGTGAGTGACATGCAGTGAGAGTTAGGTGTTAAAACAACTAAAAATCACAATTACTGCAATACTAAAGAAAACCATAATGGAGATTTTGAATGAAGTCAGGTTATTCAAAGAGAAATTCAACCATTTACATGATCCAAGAAAATCTCTTACACAACCAAACACACACCTTGTGTATTGTTCCAATTGCCATCTGCATCGGTATCTGCACAGACAGGTATACACACAAATCAGATTAAAATAAGTAATAAAAAAATAAAAACAACAACAAGAACAGGGTTAAATCATACTATAATCAAAAACTAAATCTGCATTTATTAATTTCACTTGGGTCAGAATGTAAAACCACAGGTTCCGAGAGGGGTTAAAAAAAACAATATGTATTGATTAAATTAATGAAAAATAAGCACATAAGTACATAAGTTTCTAGATATGTTTTATCTTTGCCTGTGAGACCAAAATAAATGGTTTTCTCCAATTAAAGTACACCCAAATTACATCAGTCATAATACAAGAAACCACAGAAAAGGAGAGCAGAGACTACCAAAACAACACAGTGATGTTTATATTTACCAACATTTTAGACAGGGATTTCAATGAACACAGAATTAATGTTTCACTTAAATTGATTAAAAAAAAAACTTTAGGAAGGGGTTTAAAGCTTTTCTAAAAGGGTGGAGTTGAGCTGAAGTGGACATTAAACACTGTTTGCAACCAGTTTTACTTTCTTTAATCTGACTTATCCCAATGTTCTCATTGAACATCCTATTTCATGTGAAAAATAAATGTGTTAAAGCAGACTAAATGATTGGAGAGTCTGGAATACATCACCAGAAGCTTGAATAATAGTATTGAATCAAGCATACAAGGTCAAAAACAAGTGGTTACCGTGTTTTTGCCAAGATAGACACGTTTCTGGATCAACATTTTGTTAAACCCAGAACAACATTCCTGTCCGAAAATGTTGTCCTAACTCTAGCCATAATTTATCCCTAAAAACAGAGGGAAATAATAGGTAAACAGGGATGTAAAAGCACCTAAGCCTGGTTGTAAGCCTAAACTTGACAAAGTATAAACTTGTCCCTCAAATCTGATTGGTTGACTGGAATGTTGTTCCTGGATCAACTTCATGTTGTACTTAGTGAAATCACGGTCACCACACACATGATTCTCAAGATCAATAACATGCATTTAGAAAATTGAGAATGTGTAATTGAATATTTTCTGACTTAAAAACGCTTCAGGACTATAAGGAACACTCACTCCCACAGGAAATGTTACCTTCTAAAGACAACTCAATAAATGTCAGTCACTTGTGGGAAAACAACCATATGGTCCCAAAATAATAATAATAATAATAATAATAATATATTAGAGCTACATGTATCCACCACCAGGGCGGGGAGGAGGGGGTGAAATTATTCTTTATTTAGGCTTAAAAGGCCACATGAAAGGGTTATTCAAGGTCTTCCCTCCATGCCAGAAATGGCGTTAAATCTCTCACCAACAAAGTTCTAGCTGATCCAGATGAACAGTTTAAATGAGCAATGTGCTACATGCCCATTTATATGAATACATTAATAAATGCAGCAGGCACCACGGTGGAAGTGTGATATTCTTTACCAGTCGCTCTTTTCCTGATGATTTAGTTTTCATTCAGTTCTTTAGGATATTCCTCCCAGTCCACTGCATGTGCTTTCGGTGCATTCCAGGCACATAGGTGCTTACCGTAGAAGCAAAGGTGGATAGCAGACAGCAGACGGTGTTGAGTTTAGAAGAGACGCCACATCAGCAATCAGACTTATCCACACCTGCGTCACACAGGGGGCGTAACACAGGGATCAGAACACGGTCAGCCGTGCCCAATGAATAAAACAGATTTAACATAGAGAGGAAGAGGAGGAGGGATGAAGAAATGAGAGAGAGAAAGCACTTCAGTCCACAAAGAGACAGGGCTTGGGGAGGGAGAGCTGAGGATCTGTTTGTGTGATCGGTGGGCAGCTGCTCCTTCCTGTGTGTTACGGCGGTGTTTTGACGCTACTGTCACCCCATAGTGTCTTGTCTTGTGCATTTCACTATTGTTAGCAAGATGTCGAAAGGATGTGTTTGCAACAATCTCACATTGCTGTCAGAGCATGTGGCCTGTGATCATGCGGTTTTGGATGTGTCACGGTGTAAAGTTGATGTCATCTGTTCGTTATGTATAGACAAATGTCTGTTCTTGGCCGGGTGAGTAGTGACGATCTCAACTTGTAGTGCTGCGCGCAACGAGACCACCGCCGCTGTGTTGAAGCACTCTTGACTTGTGTCATGGTTGTAATGTCAACTTGCCGTGTTGTCATGATGATCTGCATAAATCTCAAACGATTTGTCTGATAGTATGTTGTCATGGCAATGTCAGCTTGGCATGATGTTTTGGCGATCTCTGACCAACCCAAATCTCTGACCATGGCACTTGTGTTGTAGCAAATCCTGATCTGGTGTTGTCACTTATGTCAGTGCGGCATGTTCGCATGATGTTCTCAGGAAAGAGGAGAAGCGAGAGCAAAAGTAGCCCAAACACCCAAGAAACATGACGGCATTAGGCAGGGAATGAGAAGAAAATATCTGTGTAATTCTTCTGTCGTTCTGTGTATCTGTACAACTTCCCTTCATGTGTCTGCTGCTTGATCAGTCGCTTGGTCGGTGTTGATGTGCGAAAGTCTTCGGTGATAGTCTGTAATGTGTTATCCAAAGAGATTAGACTCATGTCCCTAAAATGTGTCGATAATTCAGAGATGTCCACCACCTTTGTAGAGAATGGAATGGAAGGTTATCTTGAGTGTTTTGTATCCGTGCGACTTCGATATGAGTGAAACTGCAGACTCTGAAGTGTTTAAAGTTGCCATGAGTTCCGTTTGGCTGTTCCATGTGGCCTGCTGAAGTGCTGCGAGTGTGTCTTGCAGAGAAACTTAAGTACAAGGAAATGTTTTGTTGGATGTAAAATGTGTTCAGCAGCTAGTTCAAGCACAGTAGCTTAACGCATCACATCTCAGGAGTAAAAATGCTCGGCAGTTTTACCCTTTGAGACCTGATATTTTGCATAAGAGCAAATATATAAACGAAGACAAACAAGCTTTAGTCTTGAGGAAAAAAAAAATAGTATTCTGAATGCAAAAGTGTAGTATAAAACAACTTAATCTGGGTAAAGCTGAATGATCCATTAAATATTGCCAGGAACATTGTGAATCTTTACATTCACAAATCAACCTGTTATTTGCAGCCTGGCTCTACAGCCCTGTTCAGTGAAATTCTGTTCCTGGAAGGCCCACATCCTGAACAGGTCAGCTTCAACTCGCCCCAACACACCTGCCAGGAATTTTTTAGTGATCCTGAAGACCCTGATTAGCTGGTTCAGCAGTGGTTAATTTGGGGTTGGCGCTAAACTCTTCAGGGGAGTGGCCCACCTGGAGCAGGACTGAATACCCCATCTCTATTGCAAAGCAAAAATCAAATCTCCATCATGTAATATTTGCTATATGCAGTGTCATGCTCAGTGACTACAGGTGAAAGGAGTGCCTGCTTCTCAGGAATTGCTATATGAAAAACACTTGTGCTTTAACATGACAGGTGGCATGCGCAACAGACCAGTGCAAGTCAGTATGAGCTAAGAATGTGCGCTTCTGCAGTCAGGATGACAATCATGCTCTCAAGTGCATGTGTTTCCATTAAATACACGAATGTGCGTTTTTTATTCAAGGCGCATGTTCTTTTTGCGTATGTGCAAGATTGCGTGTCCATGTAAGAATGTCTATTTACAACTACAATGACGTAAATATTTTGTATTATAATCTAAAGAGAAGGAACACAAGAATGAAGCAGCATCACTGAAGTGATGTACTTGGGAAAAGATCCACTACTGAAGTTACTTCCCAAGGGCGTCACTTGAGGAGGCCTGTCTACACACCCATCCCCACAAAACATAAGGAGCAGCACAGACAGAGTGCAACGGCTGTACAGTACCTTGGCCACTGAGACTGGGGTTGGTGTAATCCCATGTATCCTGATCGTTTTTGAAGACGTTGAGACGGGTTGGCTGTACAATAAAAAGTGACATTTCATAAAGGAATCAATTTTTACAGGAGTAATAAGTAGTCACAATCCTTTGAATTGTGCCTGCTCATTAAAAGTGTGAGTGTGCTACAAATAAACCTGCAAATGTCAGAGCGCTCATTCTGAAATCTGAATTCAGATATGCGTTTATATGCATACATAACTTAATACAAATTGTAGCCTAGTTATTTGAATTTGTTATGGAATTGTTGCGTGTTAGATAATACAGATTTTTTTTTAGCACACTTACTTTAAAAGATTGACTGGCTAAACATCGCTTGCGTCTTACAATGAAATGAGTGTTCCATGTCTTTATTAAAATGAACAGTCCAAAATAGTCATGACTTTTCACTTTTCAACCTACCTTCGACTTTGTGTAAGATTTAGTTACTAGCTTAGTCGCTAGCCTTAGAAAAATAATAATAAATGCATCTATTACAGAATGACTTAATTTGCCATATTGACTCCAGGCCTGTAGAGGGCACTATACAGCACAAAGAGTTTGATGTCATTTTATGGGGTACTAACCTTGGCATACTCAATTTTAAGGGTGCAGCAGCCCGAGTAGATGTCAGCTCCGTTGAGAGAGGCTTTAGCTCTTTGCGCACTCTGGACTGAGTCAAATGTGACCAAGCGTCAAGGAGAACAATGTTTCTCTTCAATAATAGCATGCGGCCTAAATTACTTCTACAGGGTTTGATCTTTGTTCTAGTGAAAAGCCCCATACTCTAATCTTAAAACACATTAGTAAAGGTTAAAGTCGTTTTGTTCAAGGATATTCGATCATGGCTTGAACTCCATTTTTCCTGAAGATCACAATCCTTTGCACGGGTCCACAGTTATTACAGATGGTGTACAGAACATCCTATGGACAACAAATGACAATAAACAGAGGCACAAAAATCAAGACAAGTTTAGATGCAGTAGTACACAGATAGACTGTAGAGTCTACTCCGCTACACCATCATAATACATGACCATGATGATGAATATCTAAACAACTTACCGTGGTAATGGGGTAGATGGGGTTCATGATTGTGAGGAGTAGTACATTGTTGACGCTCCTTGTATCATCAGAGTCGCTGGGCCGAGAGATTTTTTGACTGGTAGAGTAATTGATGTAAGATGGCCGGCCAGCAATGTAGATTTGATTATTGTTCGCATACGTCACTGCGTTAGCAGAGCCGCCCATATCCTCAAACTCCACCAGTGCCTGACGCTTCTTTGGCATCAACACAACGTAACTAAAAGACAAACACATGCACACACAAACAATAACAACTTTGAATTCCTCCAACAATTTTCCGGAAATGGTGCAAAATGCAAATCAATTGATGGAAAAAAAAAAAAAAAGAACAACCACCTACCCCCTTCTTGAATAATGGATTATCGTCATGGGATTAGAAACACTTTTTGGTGTACTATTGTTGGTTAAAACAAGTTTTCTCTTAATACCAATGAAGACATTAGTACCCTTTCTTTTTTATTTAGTCAGATCAGATGTAAAAATTAGTTTAATTTAAAAACATTAGTTCACAACCGAGATAACTTTAATTAATTTTTAAAATATAATTAAATCATTTTATGAAAAAAAAAAAACAATTAAATAATTTATTTTTCCTTCAATAACTATAATTTTTATTAAAAAAATAATACTGAATTAAAATCTTGAATGAATATATCAAAACTCCCTTGTGGAAAAAGCAGCACTTTAATAATTACAGAAATACCTCTCCAAAAAGGGGCCTTTGAATATTATGTTTTGTTTCAAAAAGACTGAGAACGACTGAATTTTTCTTATACTGTAGGTGTTCTAAATTAATCTCAAAAACACCCTTTTGTAATCTCTATCAGCAAAGTAAGGACTAGAATGAGAACCACAAGGGCTAAGGATACCATTAGAAACTAGACAGTAAAAGAAATGGACACAGCGAACCTATAGACTTCAACAGAGTAACGTGAAGTCAATTAGAAGCACTCAGTTCGTACGGCACAGGTTCAAACCGAGCTTGACGACATAGATGTGACGTGAGCAACCTGTCTGACAGTTGTTAAGTCTTCTAGTAGCTGTGCCAAGAGGAATCTGAGGCCACGTTGACACAAAGCCGGGTATTTAGCGAAATGAATATTTTCCCCCTCTTCGTTTTCAAAAATAACATCGTTCACACACCCGCATAAATACGCCGTTGAGCGCCATCATAACTATGCCAAACCTATTGTCGGCAGTGTAGGGAGAAGGATAAAGCCTTGCAAGCCAATCAGAATCCTCAGAGTCGACAAGAGAGAATCTAAAACGCCGTTTCTCCCAGTTCACACGACAACACATAACCGGCGTTTTCAGAAATCTCCACTTTGGCCAGAGTTTTTAGAAATAATCGTTTTCTGTGATAAAAACAGGGTTTTCGTGTAAACGAGAGGCCAATCCGCAGGGAAGTATCTGTGTTTTCCCTTTGAGTAAACGGGGCCTGAATCATTCCCCTCCAAATCTTGCAGAGACGTAGAGCGTGAGTAAGAGCTGTCCATGAACTAGCAGCAAGAGCGACTTTATGACTCTCTGGGCTTCTCCATTGACTTTATGACTCGACATCCCCCCGATTGCCTGTGAGCTTCTCCTCCAGTCTATATGGGTAATGTCTCTACTGTTTGACACAGTCTCACGTGGTTATGACACATTGTTAGGCTATTTTTACAAAAACAGCTTCTACAAGGCCATAACGTAAGATACAAGGTAATGGAGCCTTGTATTCATTGTAGTGGTTTTTAGAAATAAATAATGGACAAATACGAGTCTTTAAACGCCTCAGATGTAAAGTTATTTGCTAGCCAATTAAATGCCCCCATGGAAGGTACGCTTTCCGGGAGCTGGATCACCCCCTTGTTTGGAACAGGGACAATTCTTTTTCACCATGAACGTTACCTTATAGTGCCAAACTCCTGCAGCGCCTCCACCAGGTCAGCCTCGGTAATGCCGTCAATAAGCCCCCTTATATGCACGACAAGCGAGGGCAAGGTCTTGTGCGGGTCATTGTAACCCTCCTGCACATACAAAAGGAAAGAGCAAAGGATTTCATTAAACAATCGTAGAAAACTAGAATGCTTAAAGCAAATATAAACTATTAATTAATTTGCTTCACTACGTTTGCCTCTAGGTAAAATCAGTGCTGTAAGACTGTAACGTTAGTGAATAAAGGTTCAAACCAGCATTCAGAGTAACGTTAACGCAAACGTTACAGATGCCAGGGTTAGTTTTTCGCGCAAAAACTGAAATTCTAACGTTAGCTGCTACTGCTTTTGAATCCGATATTTTCCATTGGCTAAATGAAAACAAGTCTGGTAACAAGCAGAGTGAATGGTTTATCAGAGGGTGATAGGACTGACCAGAACAATGAATGCGTAATGATGAAAGCAATCCTATCCGAACCACGGGGACCAATAGTTGTATTAGATGATGTAACATTATATTATATACAGCATATCAACTTATATGTAATGCTTAAATCCTCCACAATCGCATCATTATTTATTTCTCATAACTAAACAGACTAACAAACTGGTGTTTTAGCAACCCTTCAGCAAAAAGGATAGCTAGCCAACAAAGCTAGCCTTTTAGCATCACGTATTGAATGGAGAGAAAAAAAATCGTTTCCCAAGAAAAAATGCATATCTAGCACCACAAAGCTAACAAATGCAATAACGTGAATTAAATTAAAGTAACTGTTACCGTGGCCATTCCGTCGCCGTCGGTTTTCTGTCTTTTTGTTGCTCTGCCTCCGTCACCGTAATAATGGCCAGCCGCAGCAGCCATGTTGTCTCAAATGAAGTGTTATAAAATGGAACATACCACTGCCGGAGCTATACGGCAACCTGCAGGAAGAGGAAAAAACGCGAGAGGAAAAGGAATTTTGGGAAAGGTTGCTCTTCAAACCCTTTCCTAGCTGCCTATCTAAACAATATTTTAATGCTGCGTAGTCGCGTTTGAATGCGTCTGGTGCACCAAAATGAAGTTTGAATCAAAAAGAGCTATATTGCCAAGTTTGCTTGCTCACACAACTTCCAGTGCACACAACAATACGCATGATTAAAAATAAAGAAAAGTAAATAGGACTATTTACAGATATGAACATATTTACATTTAACAGTATGGATAATAAATAAAAGTGAACTAACAAGATATTGCATTAAACAGTATTGCACTACAATTGGCCTTGGAAGGAATTTAACTGGTCAGGAGGGGTCAGCCTGTGGGAAGAACCTGTTTTTGTGCCTAGAATCTGAATCGCCAGCAGCAGGAAGGCACCAGTTCAAATTGTTGAAGGTTGTGGCCAGGGGAGAGGAGTCTGTGATGATTTTACCTGCCCTCGCTCTTCCTCACTCTGAAAGAGAGTAGGCTACAGGTCCTTGAGTGTGGGCAGGGGAGTACCAACAATCCTTTCAGCAGTCCGGACTTTTTTTGTCTGTTGTAATGTCCGATTTGGAAGCTGAACCAAACCAGACAGTTCTAGAAGTGCATAGTGCAGACTCAGTTGGCGAAAGAAGAAGCTACAACCTCTGCTGAGCCTTTAAGTTTACAATAGAGTTAAAGTCCCACTTCAGGTCCAGAGAGATGGTGGTGCACCAGAACCTGAATGTCACTGTGCAGTTCATGATGGTAAGGGTGGGGAGTGCTGGGGTGTTCCTCCTGAAGTCCACTATCATCTTCACTCTTTGGAGTGTGTTCAGCTATGTTATAAAATATTGTAGTAAAAAAAAAAGAAAAAAGAACTGATTATACAGACAGACACACTGCACACTTTTTTGTAGTCATTAAAAAACATAGACTGTAAAAACCCATTGTTTCGAGGCAGACAATTCTTCAAACCAAAGGATATTTAATATTTGGTCTGTGCAAATTTACCATGTTTCCGTCCACTTTTAAATGTTTTGTTTCAGCTGTTTCAGTTTGCCTAGAATATCGATCTTATTTTCCCCCATAACAGTAATAAACTACAATCGGTTTAACAATCGGATAACTGCTTTGACTCAAAAATGGAGTGAATTAACCAAAACACGACTGAACAGCTTTATGTTTGAGCACTGCAAACACACAAACAAAACAAAAATCAAACCACCAGGAGATATCCAATTCATTCAGGACATGACCAAAAGCTGTACACAAAAGCAACTAAATGCCCAATAAAAAACCCCAATGCATTTTAATTTGCAGTAATATAATTATTTGTGCTCTAAATGAGGTCATTACAATTTACAATAACAAAACTATATAAGAACAGCAGAAATTCAAAATTCCTTGCCAGCAGCAGAAACTACGTAATACCAGGCTATAAGTAAATAGCAGCATGCAGCAACGTACAAACAATAAAACAAATTAATAAAAAAAAAACATTATGGTTGAAAATGTGCCATTTTTAACTTAAAACAGTATATCCCCTTTCCCTTGAAGATTAGAGTTGAATAAAGAATTCTTTTATTGTGTATGGGAGTGTGAAGAGATCTTAAAATTCCAGAAGTTAGAGCAGACTATAATAGATGAAATAATCAACGTTACTATTTCTCTTGAAAACAATTAAAAAAAAAAAAAAAAACTTATGTCCTAGTGATCTTAAATTGAGAAGAGGAGAATACATATTTGTCTATGGCCTGGTTTCAGACAGGGTTTAGGCCTTTGTTATGACAAAATATAGCAAATGATGCAAAAATCATAAGTTTATTGTTACCCTAACACAAATCTAAACAGAACTAACAATGGGAAGTGAGTGTCATATATTATTAAAAGCAGGTCTAAAGCTTTTTAAGATGCTTGGAACCCCTTTATGATTTTAAAAAAGGAGAAAATAACAGGGATATATTTTATGAGATATAAGATATGCAAGAAAAGTACTACTGTTGGATGCATCTTGTACTAGGAGGCCTAATTTATTTAGATTATCTGTATGTGAATATATGCAAATGTTCATAACATGTCTTTGTTATGTAATCTAAAAGAAAAAAGCACTGAAATCATTAGGTTTGTAAAGCTTTACTTTATTAAAAAGATTGTTGCCATTTTCAATGAAAAAAAACCCTTCTACAACAAACAAATCACAGCGTACTTTTCAATTCATATTATACACTGACTAAATCACAACATAGCTCATTCACCACCTTACCCACAAATCACAGGACACTGGCTCAACACTGAAATTAAAACAATGGAGCTCTTAAAAAAATGTTTAGAATAAAGGGGATTATGAAAAATGGGAGAGAAAATATTCATGAGCTGCTTGAGATGATAGTGATGTTTTCCAACGGTGGAGGAGCTTTGTCACTGAACTGTGGGGAGGAAAAAAAATAAAAGCTTTGTAGCTACAGTAGAACCAAAATTGAAATCATGGGGAAGATAAAATTTATTTTAGCCCTGAGGCAAAGGTGGGGAATAGGGGTGAAGCATTGGTATTCAGATCAGTCAGCACCCGGTGTTGTACTTCTCCTTGGGCTGGCAGACCTGGAATGACTAAGAACACGCACACAGTCAGCATCTACAGAGTTTCAACCTTGAATGACACAACTGAAATGTGCTAATGTGCAAATTGGCACTTACCCATCTTTCTTGTGACTGACCGAACGAGACCGAGAACGAGATCTGGACACACTACGTTCCCTCTGTCTGGAACCAGATCGTGAACGGGAGCGACTTTAAAAGAAACAAATAAGATTTAAACCGAGATGGAATGTACAACACGTATATCTTATTTTATACATTTGAAACTGAATTAACAAATTAGCATGTGTAAATTGTGCATGCAGTACCTGTCTCTACGGACAGGCGTTCTGGATCTGGACCTCCGGACAGGGCTTTTTGATCTGCGTACAGGTGAACGCGAGCGCCGCACAGGGGTTCTAGATCTGGAGCGAGCCGGGGAGCCGGACCTAAAACAAAGAGGTGAAGTTTATGAAAAATCAAAAGCCCAAAGATCAATGACCAAGTCCCCCTGTATTAAAAATCAAGTTTTTATATGATGTTTATAAGTCTGTGGGGTTTTTTTTATATGAATTTGCACACGGTTTGTCGCAAAGCAAAAGTCAACTCCATTGCTGAGTATTTTCTCCTTAAAAGCAGTGGGGGAAAAAAAAAGACAGTCTCAAAAACACGTTTCGAAAACTGGGAAGGGGCTAATTTGCATGTTCATAGAACCGATTTCCATTACACGAGAGTAGATGTTACAACTTCATGCTGATTTGTACTAGGCTTTCACCAAGATAAGCAAAACTAAGACGTAGCTTTGCAGTAGGGATGGGACGGTATGAAAATTTCATATCACGATTATAGTGTCCAAAATAATCGTGATTATCAATATTATCACGGTTTTGTTAAAAATTTATGAAAGTGCTCAAAAAGAACTGATTTTTTTATGAACAAGTTTTATAATTGAAAATCAACAAACAACAAATAAAACAAGCCTCTCTATGCAGTTTTTTAAGCAAGATTCTATTCTATGGCATTTGCTTCTTTATAATGCCCGTCGTCAATAGCAACGCATTATTACACAGCGGCGCACATCCATATCACAACGGACGCGCGCTCTTGTTTCATTCAAATACAACTTGCCGTCTTGCGTCTCCGGTTTTTGATTGTATTGCAAAAATGAAATCAGAGTTGATTTATTGCTTACAGAGTTTGATAATATTGGTGTGATATATCTTGTCTGGACGATTGTTTTACAAAATGAATTCATAAACAGGTAAGATTTAAAACATTAGCTAATCTCATTATCAATTCAATATGTTCCCGTAATTATGTGGTAAAAATAAAATCGGTTTAATACGTGATGTATCTATACTTTACTATCCCTTAAAATATCACTCTTAATAATAGTCTTGTTTGAAGTTGTTAGTTCGTCTTTGGCTCAAATCCACTTGCTACGAACTTTTCTTTGCGGAAGCTTCACGTCTATTTCAAGTGAGTGACATAAAATGTTTCAACTCAAAACAACATTTCATGCCCAATTGTTTCCCAGCCGTAGTTTTGGTATTAAGGTCAAAGTTAACTTGCCTTGAGTTCGGGTGATGATCACACAAGACGACTCGGCAGATTTGAAGTGTTTCTATTGCAGTGACTTTTTGTTCGGCAGACAGGGTGACCATCCTCGATCAAGTTTCCCTCAGGACTTTTGTAAAACCGAAAATATGACCACACCTCAGATTTGGTCCTCTTAAAAGGCTGAAAAATCTCCTGAGCACAGTCACTGCCTTCCACCATTCCTTCTCTAAGAGTAATTAAAAAAAATATTGCGTGCTGCGCGCCTGCGTCAGACTGGCCGACAGGATTCAGTGAGTTATTAAAATCGCGATAATCAAACACGGTTTTAATGATAATTAAATTTTAAACGATAATACCAACCGTCAGTGCATTTTATCACAGTTTATTGTGAAACCGGTTATCGTCCCATCCCTACTTTGCAGTAACCAATACACTTCTCCATCCATATGGTGGTGTGACTCCCCTTCTGTCCGGCGTTAACGGCTGCAGTTTACTTGGCGCGTCAGCACACACAACGGCTGCAACTACAGTGTGGTCTTCCAAGTGGACCAGCACCACAACCATCTGGATTGAGCCGAGTAGGGGACATCTCTAGGGTCTTCAAGTGGGCACCTTCCGTCCTCAGGGTTTCGTCGACTAGCCCATGACACCTCAAGAGGGCCCCCTCCGTCCCCCACTCAACTCATCCCAGCTTACTGACCTCTACATTCCTCCTGCTGCTGAGACCTAACAACAATCTCTCCGCAACCCAACCATATGCACCAACCCGTTTGACTAAGGCTGTTGAGCCCCACTGGTGCGTTAATGCAGTTTCAGGGGCAACAGTGACAACGCATTTAAATTAGGCAAGGGTGTAGTTACATTCAAGTTATTTTAAGGGTATTATTTTTTTCAAGGTAAACATTTTTTAAATGTCATTTTGTGATCAAAACTGAGTTAAGGGATAAAATAAACAGGGGGACTTTAAGAAAATCAAAACTTCCAATAGAAAGATTGCTTTTTCAACAGTGCTGTGGAAATTGGCAAATCAATGTTAAGTAGAATTATTGCAATTAAGACTGTGAAAAGATACCAAAGCTCACCTGCTTCTGCGTTTTGAGTATGAAGGTGAACGGTACTTTCTGAGAAAGGGAGGGCATGAAATCAGACTGATGCATATTGACAATAAATAAATAATAACAACAACTGGAACAGTGCGTTGTCTTACCTTTCATTACTACGGCTCCGAGAGCGGTAGCGGCGGCCTCGAGATCTGGACCGAGAGCGAGATGTTGATCTAAAAACAATATGAAAGTTTAACAACAGACTCAAGTAGAAAGGCAATAAAAATAAGACAATAATTCATATACCTGCTGCGTCGGGTTCGCCTCTTGCTGAAACGATAACAGTCATAGGCATAATGACCACTCTCCCCACACTGGTAACATCGGTCGTTGGGGTCAAATTGCCTGCGGCTGGGACGGCCATAACGGGACTTTCTTGACATACCGGTAGACAGCTCAACTCTGACACGGGCTCCACAAAGCACCCTGGGATATTATAGATCAGACGGTTACTTGTTTCCCCATGTCAAACAAAGGTGTGTACATATGTGATCCAACTGTTGGGACATCCTAGACTCCCCTGTTAGCCTTTTTATTTCTGAGCCATACATTTCACCTAGATGCAGATAAGGTTCAGAAATTAAAAACAACCGAACTCAACAAACAGGCTACAACAAATCTGCATCTAGGAAAATGCCACAAAAGTTGGGGCCTTTGTGAGCGGAAAGAAAACAGTGAAACCGCCGACACTCACCCCTGCGGGTCTGAGCTCCCTGAAGAGGTCAGGGGGTAAAATGTGCAGCAGTAGCATCATGGCAAATGTAGGCAGGTAGAACTCAAGTTGACTCACTTTCCATCCATCCCCTTTACGGCATCTTCTGCATCTCTGGCATCCTCATACTCTACGAAGGCGAAACCTGGAGGGTTCCGGGCGACCCATACACTCCGCAATGGTCCGTAGTAACTGAAGGCCCGTTCCAGCTCACCTTTGGCTGCACCATTGCCAAGGTCACCAACATAGACCTTACAGTCGGTGGCACGAGAGGAACTTCGGGATGAGTAAGACATCTTGCACCTGTAGTATTGACAAAGTAAAGAAATTAATTGATGCCTATTTGAGAGAGTAGAAATTGAATTCCCCAAATTCACTGACAGTCAAATGAATCTTTTCAACCAAGGGTTCGTGGACAACTGGGTGTCTCTGATGGTACTCAAAGTCTGTGGAGACTATAAAACATAGAACGCCACATTTAAAACTATCAAATATTGAACTCATTTTGTTAAAGGAACCGAACACCCATAATAAATTTACTTGCTTTCATACTAGTTCAAAATATGTATGACTTTCTTCTGCAAGACACACAACCAATGCATGTTTTTTTTTTTTTGTTTGTTTTCCCCCCCAAATACAACAAAGGTCAATGTCACCAAAACAGGAAATCATGGAAGTTTGGAATGACAATTTTAATTTTTGGGTGAATTTTTCCATTAAGCACTATATAATGTGGTAAAGTAGCGACGTTCCAAGGATTGTTGTAAATTGTTTCAAACAATTTCACTGTACACTACAAATCTCTGGTTCTGTAAAGATTGAAAACCTCTAGCTTTCTTCTAGAATAAAATACAGGTTCTAGTGTACATTGATCAACCAGTGCGCATGCAAGTGCGTTGGTCTAGAAGTAGTACAGCCATGCACTTGTTAAAAACATAGCAACTCGCGGTCAGCTGTTCCAGTATCACGTGGATGCACCTAAATTCGTTAAACTGAATATATGAGTGCTTAAGAGCTTTGTTGCTACACGATGTAAACGTACGAATTTCTCAAGGATAATGTTTTGGTTTCGTTTTCATCGCTCTGTAACACCAGTCACATAACGTTAATGAACTAACGTTACGGCCATGATAGACCGCTCAATCATGTTTATCAACATGATATCGGAACTAACAAGACTCAAACAGCCAAAAACAAACAGACAATAGTATAAGAGCTTAGAAGCATGAAACATTTGAGAATGTAGCAAGTGGTTTGATTGTTAGCCTATTAGGAAGATTAACGCCAATAAGTGCGCCAGAAACGCAGGCCGCTCTTTGTTTGGCACATTTTAAACGATAACGTACACCTACCGAATCCGAAAGATCCACCAGCTGGCAGCAACATTTAAATCACGAAGTCTCGTACAAAATATATAAACGCATGTGAAGAGAATGGCCTTTGAAATAATACCAAATAAACAACACCATCTACAGCACGCGGACTTACTGTGTGACTCGACGTCCTCGGTTCCGTCGTGTGAGGGCGCGTGGACGCTTCTTCTTCCGGTTGATGAAAGGCGCTCAACCAAACCTTGGCCGACAGGAGAAACCAGCTAATGAATACTACAAGTACAAAGTCGATACAAATCGAATTCATCTAATCAAATAAACAACGTGAGCATGCAAATCTAAACAGAGTCCTCACCAATTCTCTTATCTCATGCTCCTGACTCGCGCTCTTGGCCCGGCCGGAAGCGTCACCCCTCACCGGCTGAGCGCGGCCTTGACGACTTCTTTTCCAAGAAGGGGCGGTGTCTTTAATTCTTAAACATGATTGGCTCTCACTGATGTAACTCAAACTACAGGCGCGTTTCCAACTGTTTTTTACTGGCGGGGATTTTCATTCATTCCAGTAGTTTGAATTATGTTCACTAAAACGATTCATTCATTAAATTAAACGATCATTTCTGCTTCAATTGTAACTTAAGTCATTGAATCTTTTACTCAACCGATTCGTTAAGAAGACAGAATAGTAGATGTAACTAATAACTTATTTATAAACAAATCTACCAAGAGTGCATGCTTGGGTTGCCAAATTCAGCAAAGCAAAATATTAGCATGTTTGTTTTTAATAGGCCAACACAGTGTAAGGGACATTCAAAATAGTTTATAGTTAATTTGTGTACCACTATTGTTCAAATGATGGACATTGTTTTAAATTAACATTCATAATTCTAACATGTCCTTTGTCTCATTGTGATCACCTCTCTGTCTCTATGGATTCTATAAGCATTAAGCAACCAAATCATTTACAAGATTCGTCAAAGGAAGCAAAATATAATTAATTAGGCCTAGTGCAATCTGTTGATGTTTAATAAATAAAATAACAGTAATTCGACTTTTAATTTCTGAAAGCAGCATGTTCCAGTTAGAATACAGAACACAATAAAACAACCATTTCAATTTATTAAGGATTTTACTTGAATTTAAATACTGAAAATATACATTTGAGTGAATTCATGAAGAGACATATGACATAGACTCCTCAGTGTTTGTAAATATATGAATGTGAATTCTGATTATAATTGTCACATACATTATTTCCTTGACCAACTTCGCAAGGTACCTCCCATAATGTATAACATCCTAAAGTGAAACCAGCAGAAGTTGTTCAGTTTCACTTGTCAAAGATTTTTATTTTTTATTTTTTGTAATAATTTCTATGAAGAGTCATATGTGGCTTCTCTCAGAGAGAGAACTAGCATCTCTTCACAGGTGCATCAATTACTGTCATAAGTCAGCATATAAATCACATCACAGTTCTGTCATAAAAGTGCTACATCTTGCAGTGTTAATCTCCTCCATTTCTTTGAGGGTCTGGTGGTGTCAAAAGTTCATAATACCTCTAATGTGCTTTGAAACCAAAGCTGAACAACAGTCAGAGATGCCCCTGATAGCTGTGCAGTCATATCTTGTTCTCTCTAACTCACTCTCTTATTTTAGGTATGTTTGTTAATACAGAAATTGCAAACCTATACCTACTTCATGTACTTATTACCATGGAATAGACAGTACTTCGTACATTTCTCTCACAGTTTTCACAAAACTCATTTAACTTGAATGCTTGTTTATTGAGTTTTCTATGTCTTCTCTGTCCTCAGAAGCCCGTGATGTGACAGTAGGCCTCTAGGCTGGAGAATGTGATGTAGAGAAGCCACAAACCGATGAACAACGCTGAAGTCAGAACTTTTAGCACTTTGGGCCCACCTAGCTCTCCGCCCACCGATTTCCGCCGCCTTAACATCAGGACAGCAATGTTGATGAAGGCGAAGATGGTGAAGAGTGTAACAGAGAACGCAAGCGAACCAGGGTCTACATAAAACACCTGACCTTTGACCTCCCAGTAAATGGCTGAAATGGACCAAGCCACGCCAATCCCAAGAAAAACATTAACGGCGTTGCTACCGGTTACATTTCCAACTGAAGCATCTGCGTACTGATCCTGTTGAGCTGCGACCTTGCTTGCAAATGTATCTAAAAAAGGAAGGAAGGGAGGTGAGAAATGCCTGGTTGGTAAAATGATTTTCATTCACACACAGCAACAAAATAAAGTTGTCAGACACCATGCAATCACCTCTCTCCAACTTAAACATCACCTCCATTCAAAATGTTTAACAAACACTCTTGTTGTTTGGGCTACAATTTGCAAATGCTGGGAATATTCTCCACAACTGAGCGAATTGCATCCCGTATCTCCATATCCGCCGTCGTTTTCGTTTTCCCTAACCTAAAATACAATCTTAAACTCGGCGCTTAGCGTCTATGTCACGGCTCTCAGCCCGCCCTCAGTTCGTTGATTGGCCGGCTGTTTTCAGGCCGGAGGAAAACTGAGAGATGTCGATGTCTCACACACAGTTCCAGTACAGAAGCGAACTGAAATTGAGCGGAAGTACAAAGTCTGACGTAGTCAGGCTACCGGATCGAGCCAAAGGCTAAATTTCATCTGTATTGTCCTTTAATATGGTTACGTTCACACACAGTTCCAGTATTTTACGGGACTGACAACTTCTCAGAAAATGTATGCTGTATGAACGGAACTGGACTGGACAACTAGTTGTCTGTCATGTCATACTGTGTGAGAGAGCCGCTCTGCACTGCACAAATGCTTGTCTACCGTTTGTTGCGGGTTTTGGTGTGTGTGGTCTTACTTTCAGTAACTTACAGCGACGGAGATATGAGATCTGAAGGCTCAGTTTTATATTCTATGAGTGACTCTCCACCCAGATATAAAAGCTGCAGTCAGTTGATGAAGATTTGACGGATTTAACCTTGTGGCTTGATTGGACTTGTCTTCTCAAAAGTGATGAAACTTTTCAGCTTAATGGATATTGCCATAATGTCAGTGTGTCGCTATGGTTAATGGTAAGAGAATACAGGCTTGACTCCCGTTACACGTTCATACACGTTCATACAGACTACTACTGAAAGTTTCAGTGTGAACGGGACATTTCGAGACTCACACCTGTAAGTAAAAGCGGTTGTCAATCCCAAAAACTGGCAGTGTGAATGTAGCCTTTATTTCATACAGTCTACCATACATATTTACCTGGTATTGAGGTTCCTAAGGCGACAAATACTACAGCAGTGACAGTGTCACGAAGGCCCACTGTACACCCGAAATGAGATGCCAAATCTCCAATGACAGCAGTTAGCATCCCAATGACCACAATGCACACAATGAAGCAGGTCCAGCCGTTCCCATACTCTGTGGGTGGAACAAACGCAAACAGAATCTTCCAGAACACTGTAATCGCGTGCATGAAATAATCACAGCGCGAAGGCTGCTGAGGCTCCCCTCCTTCCTCATCACCTTCTCCTGAGAAAAAGAAAAAAGGTCGGAATAAATCATTATCATCACCTGAAAGAATATCTCGTGATATTTTTGTACACACAAAGACAGCATAATTCATGATTTAATATATATATACAAACACACAAATGATTTGATTTTACCTGCACTGACTGTTACAGCCTCAATGAACTGTTCCCTCCAGGAGTGTGTGCCAATTACTTCGGCAAGATTGGTATCCTTCAAAAGGCGGTCTACTGTATTCTAAACACATATGCACACCATAGTAGAGCTTAGTGATTGAGAAATACATCCGTTAAACAGCAATCAATTAGACTTCATCAGTTTTTTTTTAATTCCTGTTTGATTCATTAGCTAAAAGGACTGTTCTTGTGTAACGGAGGTCAGCAAGTGCAGGTAAACCGTCCACACCCCTGGCCCGTCCTTAGGGTGCTGGAGCCATGGACTGAGAAGGGACTTCGTCTTCGTCAACCTTGAGTGAAGACAATAGACGAACAAGCAACTGATGCCAGAAGCTGTGGTCTTTAGCGCCCTTGTTAGCTAGTCCCTCTTGAGGCCAGCGAATTGATGTTTACCTGCACAGCTCTTTACTAGCTGGCCTCCGTTACACTTTCTCAGCCAAATTAACATTTTGTTTCATTGATAAATCATGATTGGTTGTGTATAAAGCTTTAGGGTTAAAGGAGTAGTTCACCTTTAAAAAAAACTTTTGCTGATAATTTACTCACCCCCATGTCATCCAAGATGTCCATGTCTTTCTTTCTTCAGTCGAAAAGAAAAGGTTTTTGATGAAAACATTCCAGGATTTTCTCCATATAATGAACTTCAAACGGTTCAAGGTCCAAATGAGAGTTTTAGTGCAGCTTCAAAGCAGCTTTAAATGACACCAGACGACGAATAAGGGTCTTATCTAGCGAAAAGATCGGTCATTTCAAAAATAAATAAAAAAGTTTACGTTTTATAAGCACAAATGCTCGCCTTGCTCTGTTCTGTGATGAGCGTTCATGACTCTCCTGTTCTAACTCGTTCATCAAAATTAACAAATCTTTTTTCGAGTAATGACTCGAAGGGTCCTAGATAAGACCCTTATTCATCGTCTGGTGTCGTTTAAAGCCCTTTGAAGCTACACTGAAACTCTCATTTGGACCTTGAACCGTTTGGTTCCCAATAAAGTCCATTATATGGAGAAAATCCTGGAACGTTTTCATCAAAAACCTTAATTTCTTTTCGAATGAAGAAAGAAAGACATGGACATCTTGAATGACATGGGGGTGAGTAAATTTTTTTTTTAAAGTAAATTACTCCTTTAGTCTAGTTCTAAAGCTTTCAATTAGCAAACATACAGATTAAAACAGAAAGAGTAGATGAGAAAAATGTAATTTAATTGCATCACAATCTTCATGCATTTAAATTGGATTAATTCAGTCAGAGAGAGTTTAAAGGTTGAAGTTAAGGGCAATCCGAACACACACTTCACACTGAGGCAAGTGGTCTACTACCGCATCTAAAACTCCATTAGGAACCATTCCCTGTCGGACCTATATGAGAAGGAAGGAATCACAGCTTAAACAGTTTCTGCCTGCATGTGACAGAATACATTTTGCATAGTTTTATGTGTTTGTTACCTTGAAAGCTATGCTCTCCTCTATAATGACCTCTAGCCTGCTGTGTTCTCCCAGAATAGGCTTCCCCTTCTCTGCTATACGCCTGGCATCCTCCAGTTCTGGACCAGGAGTGGCTGAGGAAAATGAACAGGAGAGCAAAGGATAAATACTGAATGCTAAGATGTGAGGTGTAACAATTCTTTATGTGTAGACATACAAAATAGCATATATACTGCATAATATATGTAGAAAGAGTTTGTAAAATCATCTTACCCTGATTCAACAGCAAATCTACTTGCAGCATGTGAGTAGAGAATGAATGAATGAGTGATTAAGTAAATGATTGATTGATTCATTGTTTGATTGATTGTTTGAATCAATCAATAAACCATCCAATCAATCACTCTACACTACCATTCTACACTACTTTTTAAAAATGTTTTTCAAAGTAGTTTCTTATCCTCACTAAGGCTGCATTTATTTGATGAAAAATACAGTAAAAAACATTTTTATTTGCACACATCGGCTTATATTACGTACGTACGTACGTACACACACACACACACATACAAGCGTGAGGCTAAAATGTGTGCGTAGGTGAGTCGGATCTAGTTACTATGAGTGACGCATATCTAGTTTGTCCCCTGTTGTGCTGGTGTTATTGATCTGAAACTGGACACTGGTCATAGAAATGTGTGTGTCTGAGAGGCGAGTACGAGGCTATTGAGGCTATTAGCAAGCATTCATGGAAATCTCCCACAATTAGAAAATATGAAAATACTATAACATGTGTGATGATTAACAAGAGTAGGTACACACACAGACCTGAGATGCCTCTCTTGAGCCATTTGGGTTCTTCAAGTACAATGTAGAAATTTTCTCGCTTCTCATATTCCTGCATGTTAATGATGCGCACCTGTAGTGTCTTACTGTGGATACACGCAGACAAAGAGCAAAGGTCAAATAATCATTTCCTCTTGGTTTTACCTCTGAAATATTAAAGGAGACCTCAACATTTAAATCACATCAGAGTTGGGCCTGCATGAATACTTTAACACACAGTGCATAAATAATTAACCCACACACAGATGAATTGAGACATGCTGTCGGTTGTGTACATGCTCTCCTCTCCACAAACCACTGCTTCATTGAGGGTTTAAGATTTATATAATTTGTTTTAACAATAAAAGCTACATGAATTCAGTGTGTGTATGCGGCATAGTTTTGTTCTTTGCCATGTATTTGCTGAAGCTTCACTACAGACAGCACAGATTCCAACCTCATCAGATTTCACATTCACATGAATGAATAAAAACCTGTCAAAAGTGGCTTCTAATGCTGCGTTCCAGGCAACCTGTAACCCGTGTTTTTCCAACGTTATACCCGTGAAAGTGCACTGTAACGGCAGTCAAACCCGTGACTTCCCACCCGTGAACTTGTACTAGATCTACTGTATGTACTCCCAGTTACGAGATCTGACGTCACATAGCCTGCAAAACCATACAAAACTACAATGACAGCCCCTACGGATGCAGTGTTTCTGCAGGCGGTACACACAGTGAGAATACACTTTAGGACAATAACGTTAACTAATTTTCAGTCCATTGAGAGTAAGGATAAATTAATACCAAATACATTTTCCAAATGTACAAATAAAGTAAAATAAAAGGTATAACAGCTTATCTTGCCTTATGCGCTATTTTTCCTCCTCAGTTTCCCACAAACAAACAAGGAGTAAGCACCTTTGGCGTTAGAAATTATTACAAATGCGCATAAGCCCCGTAAGGTCCGCCATGCTGGTTTGTTTACATCTAGCTACCACAATTCCTTGCGCTCAGGTAGTTTGGCGTGAATGACCTGGAATGCAACAAAGTCATAAGTCTGGTTTGAAGTCGTGATTTACGTGCTCAAAAACCTGCCTGGAACGCAGCATAACTGCCAGAAAAAAATTGTGAATGTGAATTTGGAACACATTGTTCATCAAAATACTTGTACTTTCAAAATACAACCTAAACGCTCTACTTAAGCATATAACATTTATAATATAATTATTTAAATTATATTTATTTATACTATAATTATTTATATTATAATGTAATAAGTATGTATATTATAATGTAATAAAAAATAATATTTTAATTATAATATCACTTCTAGATATAGATCTAGATATAGAGATCTATGGATATGCTCTATGGAATCACCTTGTGTCAACCTTAAACCTTCTAGCCTAGGTTAAAAAATATTTTTGACACAAAAAAAACCCCACAAACATATTTTCTGCTCAGAATCCAGTATTAGCGTAACAGATTCAGTCTGGAAGCACACACAGGACAAAGTACTAGACAGGGATTATAGACTAAACAGCATTAAATGTTAGTACTGGGGAGAAAGAGACCTCAAGTGGCTCAAATGAGAAGTGAGGGGATAGTGACAAATAATAGAGGTTGTTTGTATGCTGATGGCGATGTAATACGAGGTTTAATATCATCAGTGCATTAGCTACACAACTACAGCTAAACTAGTGTTTCAGAATTTCAACTTAAATCTTTAATAATGCTTATGGTGTGTTTCAAAAAATTATAATTAAGTCATAGATAGTAAATGGATATGATATATAAATTGACATACACTACTGTTCAAAACTAAGATTTTTTTAAATAAATTAAATATTTTGTATGAATATTTTGCTTAAATATAGTAAAATAGAAAACAGTAGTTTTAAATTGTAATAATATTTCACAATATTACTGTTTTACTGAATTTTAAACTATTTAAAAAATCTTACCAACCCCAAACTTTTGATCAGTAGTGAATGTTCATTTATTATACCTTTATAATGCATTATAACTGCACAACATATATTAGTAAAATATATTAATGGGCTGTAATGGTCCATAATTAGAGATTTTTAAGTACTACTGCCAGACTGCTTACTGAGATACTTAAAATTCGTCACCAGCAATATAACACATTTATATGACAACACTAGTTTTTCACATAAATTCAAACTTTGTGTGAATGTGGCAGGGTTTGTGTGCATGTGAGAAGTAAATACTCAAACAGTGTAGGTAAAGTTAAAATAACAAGGTATTTGAATTTAAAACCTGTGGACATTTACCTAGTCTGCTCATTGGTAAACTCCAGCTCTCCTTGTGTGTGCTCATAGTCAACACCCTGTCGAGCAGAACCGTCCTCTGTGTGATACGGAATTGTTACGGTCCCACGCATACCTGATGTCCGGTTCACAGGCACCTCCACCACACCTGAACATTCACCCACGCAGAGCTCCCGCTGACCAAATGCGAAGACTCCCGCATGGTCATCGTCCAGAATGGTTACTGTGGTTACGAGGGGTTCGACCAGCCGGGCACCATCGGTGTTGGTCCCACCCTCTCCCTCTCGCAGGTTTGAGAGACGCACAAAGAAGTGTTCGTCTTCTTCAAACACATCATCATCAATAATGCCCACCTGTAAAAAGTATACATGCATCTAAAATACATACACTTTTTATAATATTATTGATATTATTACAATTTTAAATAACAATTTTCTATATGAATATATTTTAAATTAGGAATATATTCCAGTCTTCATTCAAATCATTCTGATTTGATTATACTTACAAACATTTCCTGTTATTATCATTGTTAAAAAAAAAACAACAGTTGTTCTGCTCAGTATTTTTGTGGAAAATGTAATTTGTTTCAGGATTCTTTTATGAATAGAAAGTTCAAAAGTACAACATTTATTTGAAAATATTTGACAATTATACATGTCATTCCTTTTATTTAACAAGGACACACAAAATGTATCCAAAATTACAGATAAAAAAAAAAATCGTTTGTGTTTTCACTTGCAATTTGAATCATTCACATCATTAAACTGATTTTTGTGACTGAATTACTTACAAGTCAAAGATTCTTTTTTGTTCATAAATCAGACATCACCACTTTCTCACCTTTATTTCCTTGCGTGTCTCTCCGGGCTGAAATGCGATCGTTCCCTCACAATACTCATAATCTGTCCCAGAACTGGCTGACCCATTCTCTGTCCTGTAATCGACGTGGAAGGTTCTGGTGCCGGTTCCTCCCTGTAAACAGACCCATAGACTCATGTTCCCACAGTTCTCACTGCACTGATACTGTGCCTGCTCAAAAGCTATCTGAGAACAGGTGGCCAGGTCACACTCAGTCGAATCTCCAGCAGCTCTCTTCGCCTGTTCGGCTGCGGCATGTTTCTTCAGTACATTCCCAGCACCAATCATCATGCGTGTTGCCTGTACTCGGTAAAAGGCCCGGCTCTTATGCTGTTTCTGCATGGTGGCATAGTTGGCCATCTCAATCAGCTGATCCAGGTCTTTGTCCGGATGCTTCTCTCTCAGTTCCTTCAGCATTCGGATCACCTACAACCATATACAGTCTTAGTAAAATCCAATACTGAGGCTCACTGCTCACTGAGGCTGCATGTTTCTAAATATGAAAAGAAAAAAACTGTAAAACAGCAATATTGTGAAATACAATTTAATTTTAAAAGAATTGTTTTCTAATTGACTATATTTATTTATGTAATGGCAAATCTGAATTTTAAGCATCATTACTTGTCACATGATCCTTCAGAAATCATTTTAATATGCTGATTTGCTGCTCAATAAGCACATCAATGTTGTTCAATATTTTTGTGGAAACGGTTTTACACTTTTTTTCAGGATTCACTGATAAATAGAAAGTTAAAAAAAGAGACAAATATTTGAAAAATATTATACAAATATTTAAATAAAATAATTTGAAATTAAAATCTTTTGTAGCATTATAAATGTCTTTACTATTATGTTTGAAATGTTGTATTTGTCAATTTATTGAGTTCTATTTAATGTGTCCTTGCTGACAGTATTTATTTATTCCAGAAAAACATAATCTTGACCAAACAGACCAACGTTTTGAACAGAAGTGTATTTGAGGAAATATTTAAAAAAAAATTGACAAATATACAAATTTGCAATCAATCTACAAAGATATTTGACCATAGAATCTGTTTTGTTTTGCCCTCTCACCTCCTCTCTCTCCTTTTCAGGTTCTTGATTTTTCTCCATATTGATGGTAGTGCTGTTCTGATATTTATCTGCCATGATGGCATCAATGCCTCTGGGTGCTAGCTCACCCTCCATCTCCACAATGATACCATGACGTTTATCAGCACGGTATCGTTTGTGCAAATACTTGTAAAAGAGCAGGCGCCGGTCAGCGATCCACGCCATTAAGACACACACAGGGAAGAAGAACAGAGTGACCAGAGCCTCCCAGACCTCACACCCACCCACACACACACACACACACACACAGAGTTAATCAAATTAGCCACAACATCCACATAAATATTAACATTCACATTATGCAAACAAGTTCTGCTTGTCTCAAACACACACACACACACACACACACCTGTACAACGCCAGGGCTTATGACTGCCAGGATGAGGTAGAGCCAGACGTAGGCAAAAATGCTCCAGGTTGCAGTAATGAAGAAGACTCTGAGGTGTTTAATCTTCCTCACCTCTCCATCAGGAATAACCCATACACACACTCCGATTATCACGAACATGTTAAATGCGGCACTGCCCACTATAGTGCCAGGACCCAGTTCTCCTGACTCAAAACCATGTCCACACACCTGTTGCACACATACAAAGCAGAGAACAATAATACCAATACAAATACTTTACTTTCAAAAGCAATTAGTAATGCACAATTTAGGGACTTTTTAAGACTATATTTTTTCAGAATTTAGGAGAGACAGAATTCTCGTACAAATTAGTCATTTCTGGAGAATAATTTCTTATATTTCCAGAATAATTTCTAGAGAAGTAACTGACAATTGACTGTCACTGTGTTAAACCACACTGAGTTAAATGATATGTCTTTACATGGATGAAAAGTGGCTGAAGTCATCACTTTAAACCGATAGGTGTGTGTGTGTGTGTGTGTAAGTGTGTGTCAGTCATTTAATAATTAAAAAAAAAACAAAAAAACTAGCCCTTCGTTTTCTTGTGATAAACCACTGAGCAATGCAAGTTGCTGGTTTGTTTTGACGTTGTGTGCGTACCTCTATTACAGACAGCAGGATCTCAGGGGCTGATGAACCCAAAGCCATGAGTGTGAGGTTGGAGACAGTTTCATTCCAGATTCTTACTGTCATTACTGTTTTCTCTCCATTAGCACCCGTCACAGTCACCTCCCTCTCCTAGGGAGAAGAGACACATTAAGTTTATAAAAACAGTTTATAATGACCAAAATCTTATTTCACACTAGTCCTTTTCTAAACAACAAAAGTATATCAGAAACAATGTAGTAAATTGTTTATATTTTAATAATCAAGTAGTATTGCCTATTTTTGGACAGGCAAGTGAGTGTACTTTATAAAAAAAGGCACTTCATCTCATTTGACTATTTTTTCTTTCTGTTTTGAAGTAGACTGACACAAACTACAACAGCAAAGACTTCAACCATATATTAAATCACCTAGTTCTTGAAAGCAGATCTACTCATTAATGTCTTTGCCAATATATCTACTGTGGAATAAAAGAATATCAAATTCTCTGCAGGATGACACACACCGTCATATCGTACCATCATAATGTCATACTGTCCAGCATAAGAGACTTCTAAGAGACAAACAAATCTTACATCTACATATATTCTTATCTCTCTCTCTCTCTCTAATATATATATATATACTCTAATATATATATTATATTTATATATATATTTTTTTTTTTGTCACACCTGTGAAGTGATGGTCTCGATGGCAGACATGAAACGGTCAGCAATGATAGACACACCCAGGAACATGTAGAGAAGACATGAAAAGTAGATCACTGCTCGCATTGCCTGCATCGCAAGTGAAGGGTTTTGTGGCAGCCACACAGGAAGTAGAATCCCTGGATGACATTTGACTTTTTCAGAACAGGATGCTTTGGGGCCATCTGCACTACTGTTGCTGTTCCTATGAGCACTGCCACCCAAACACACCACCTGTGGAGAGAGGAGGAGGAGAAGGAGGAGAAGGTGGAGGAGTAGAGGAGGAGCCATGACCACATATGGCGAACAGAAAGATTTTCTTGAGGTTGAGAGATTGAAAGGGAGAGAAAAAGAGAGTGGGGGTTATTCATACAAAGCATGATCAATCAATCATGATACATTTTTATTATATAATGCAACAATGTACATGAGAATGTTTTTACAAATGATTTACACAGTAATTCTCCTTGTGTTTTATGAATGAGGCCCAATCTCTGTATGTGCATGCAGTACATGCTTGTGAAGAACAGGGAATGTGTGTGAGGCCTAATATAAACCACAGGACTTATCAACGGTTCATTAATCATGCCTGGCCCACACTGGACACAGCCAGTCCAACCTAATGGATCCATGAGACTTAAGGTCCTTGCACACTGAGTCCCAAATTTTCGTATGCGTTTTTTCATATTCGTCATTCGTTGGCTCTGAATTGTCAAAACACCTCTCAAATGCGAAAAACGCAGAAAATCGAACCTGCTCCAAAAAAATTTATGACGGACGAAAGTTTCACAGGCAGTCTGTAAACGTGACTGACAAAACATGTGGTCATATTTTTTTTAACGTGCAAAATGGAATCGGTATGCAAGGACCTTAATACTACTTAAGTGGACTGGCAGCAGTGGCACCATAAAAATGAAAGAAAGACAGCATGCTTTCAGTTTGAATAAGTACTTGATTTATAAACTATTTACTTCTAAAGAAAATACCAATGGTTGTGAAGTAGCAAATGAGAGGTGTTTTAGGTTTAACATATGACACAGAAGACTGGAGTAATGATGATAAAAATAAAGCTTTGCCTCACAGAAGTAAAGGACATTTTTTTTCAGGTGGACCCAGGGTGAACCCCATAAAACTCCATTATATGACTGACAGACAAGAACGGTTCGACCTAAAAATATCAAAATTGAAAATACTGTGGAAACAAAGACACCATCTTGGATGCCCTTGAGGTAAGATAAAACATATCAAAAGTTCATTTCAAAGTGAATATCCCTTTAAGATTTAGTATGGAAATATTGCAACAGCATGATCATTGTTGGTTATATTTTAGTGCAAGAGATTTTATTCAATTTTAAGATAGAATACAAGCAATTTCAATAGAGTGATGCCATGCACCAAAAGCACTGACATAACACATCCATTTCTAGATTTTGAATCTTAATTTCTCTCCTTCTCCTCCTTATTTTCCTCTGATTGTTTCTCTGACCGTCACCTGTGTGGTAGAGATTGAGAGTGACGTGCTGGAATGAACCATGTATTCATATTTCACTTTCTAATCTGCGCTATGGTTACCTGGACATCAGCTTTGCTGTGTTACTCTACACCACTGTCCAAAAATAACCCATGACACACATGGCCCTAACAACTAAAACACACACATACTCATACGTACATGAAAGTGTCTTGTATGTTATTGTATATGTTGGGTGACAGTGTTTGTTTGTGTGTATTTAAATAAGTGAGTATGTGTTACTCTCATACAGTTATGTGAGTGTATGTTTGTGTACAGGTGTGTGCGTGTGCCTGAAACTGAAATGTCTCCGATTACCACGATGACACTGTTTCAGTCTGTCAGTGCCGCTGATAAGTGATTGGGCGGATTGGCTTACACACAGAGCTCTGACAGCTTAATAGGAGTTAGCACCTTTTAGTGGTTAAGATTACCACCACCAGAGAGAGAAAGTGACAGAGGGAGATAGAGGGAGAAAGGCAGAAGATCCGTTCTTGGAAACGTGAGAGTGACAAAGAAAAATTAAGAGGATGGTTAGATAAAAAGAGAAAGAAGAAAAACATCCACATTTTTAGGAAATGCCTAATTTTCAGTTGATCTGCTAAAATACACATTTATTTTATCAACTAATTAAAAGTGATAATTCAATATATATATATATATATTAACGTTTACACTACTCTTATTTGACCAAAAATTTTAAGGTAAAACAAACCATTTAATTGAACTTATTATTTAAAAAATATTTAGATTTTTTATATAAATTCCATGAATTAATTTTAAATTCTCAGCCACAATGTTTGTTCCATCACACTGACTACTACTAGCTGTTGCCCTGCGGAATGAGAGGCGTTTATGAGAGCGAGTGTGCTTTAACACCTCTCTCTCTCACACACACATGAGTGTGCTTTGACACCTCTCTCTCTCAGTATTTGCCATCCAATACTGATTACACACTCTCACACAGACTTGACTACATAATAGTGGATGGACAGCGTTGAACAATAATTGACCTGAACAATATACACAAATACTCACAGAATGCACAATATACCAAATAGCTTTAAAATAACAGCAATGCTCTTGTTTATGAACACTTACACAAACAAAACCAAACATGGAAATCCAAACACACAACTAATTAAATTAAATTAAAATGAATTTTAGGCACTGATACTTTTTATTTTTTGTTATATCTGAGATATTCTTAGGTACTGTTCAAAGGTATTATAGAGGTCTGTTACTATTCTTATTATATCTAATGTTATAGTTATTACTGAACCTTTATTCGGTCATAGAATTCTCATAAATTAATCACAATGACACTTAACCATAGCCAACAAACTTCACTTGAAGCTGTCCATGTGTGACCCACAAACAAAAAACATTTCAGTCAGCCTTTTAAAAGTGAGTATTATATTAAAGTCCTAGCATTCAGTGTCCCGCTGTCTTCAAGGAGCACTTGCCAATAAGACACACACACACACACACACACACACACACACACACACACACACATCTCCTTTCAGTATCTGTACACAATAATCTCAGTGCCTTCCCTCTCACTCTCTTCTGCTCTCTCTACTCACCAGGACAACACACACACACTTAATTATCAGCATCTTAGGTTCATTAAACACACTACAACCAACATGGTCACGCTTTGTATTAATAACATAATTTTTAAATACAAAAATATTGTTAAGTGCTTATGTTCATGTTGCATTGCAAAATACTTTTGATACTAATGAGGTGGGATTCAGGCAAGGTCAGGAACAGGTTTGTGGTATGGTTAGGGTTAAGGGAGGGTTAAGGGGTAAGAGAAGGGTCAACAGTGTATGCACAACAAACTTCCATATTCTGTAAAACAGGTCGCATCGCTTCCGGTTCAGGTCTTTTGTATGTGCTTTCTTAAATATAGAGCCGTTTTACTCATGATACCTTCAAAGAAGCGAGCAAAGATGAGCATATCCGATGTCCATCACATATTCAATTTGATATCTAAAAGTCTTATTTTATTTTTCTTCTCACTAACAGTGAGATATTTGAATCGAATAAAGGTTAGCGAATTAATTTAAAAGTCCATAGATATAAGCATCAGTACTGCTGTTAACACTTTCTTGGACAAGCGGATGCAATGGGACCAGTTTTTCTGTTTGTACATGTGGTGTCCGGTATAAAGCCTATTATAGATGCAAGTAATTATATAAATTAATTACAGCAGTAATTACATGCACAGTTTTTAAATACAAGTACAATGAAAAAACATGTATTTATTCAATAAATGCATTGTATCAAATGATTTATTTAAATGTTAGCATATCGTAAAGACACTTAATATAAAGTGAGATTTAGTTAAATTATGATACATAATGTTTGCTAAATATGACATCCGCTTGTTACATAGTCTTTAGAGATTAAGTTAATTTTTTTTTATATTAAAATAAAGATTTTTTTTAACAACGCTATTTTATAAAAATGGCTGCTCTTGGGTCTGTCTTGGTATTTTAAACACAAGCAGACACAGTCACGAGTACACGCTCACCAGGACACATGCACAAAGACGGTGCAAGTGACTGACACACTAACATGGGCGTTTGGATTGAGAAACTCTACTCTTGCTTTCATGGTCTCCATCCATGCATTAAATAATTAAACGATTGCAGATCGATCTAAGATCCGGTGGTTAACTAATGACAGGTTTAGATCAAGTGTTCGGAACGGAGACATGTGTGATCATTTGACCTGGAATCACATGATTAACCGGTTACAGTTTTGCATGTTACATATTACATGCTCCCCTATAAGTGGAATGTAAAATACACAGACAAACAAATCACCGGCTCACACACCTAAAATAAGACAAAGGCGAAGCAGATCAACAGACATGTGCAATGTGAGAGAGGCATACGTGCTCACACACACAGAGAGAGACAAATAAACCAGACTGCATGTGTACACACATACATACACACTCAGACTGCAGCAGGAAGGCTGAGAGCTCAGGTCTTGTGGTGTGTGTTACGGTGGCCCCTCATCCTGGCCAGCGTTACTCTAGAAGGATCCGCAGTCTCAACTTCACCCGCCACTCATCACGACACTGCCATTATGCAATATTTAGCACAGCACACACACCAGGTACACGTTCATTCTCAGACAAACGCTGTCTAAATCACATTTTGTCTGTCTGACACACATGAACATAAACTTCTGCGAGTCTGGGTTAGTTCAAATCATTCAAAATATTTGTGGTGGGATGACACTTTTTAGTGAATGTTGCCCATGGTTTTAGGCTGAGATTCATGTTCACCAGTACATGTATGTTGTTGAGTTTACTTGGATGACCGACGCCTTGATTTCTTCCCAAATTCTTCAAAGAAATACAAAATATGTAAATGCAGGTGAGGCAGCTCAAGCCAAAACAATCTCAAATGACTTACTAGTGCCTCATGGGGTAGTATTTTGAGGTGGGTCGACTCGGGTAACCTCAGGAGGTAGATTCAGGTAGAGCTCTGTGTGAGAGCCAAAGCAATGGCAAGACTTCAGCAGCAGCTGCAGAGCTTCAGCTCAGAACCTGCAGAGTTTCATTATCATCCCACACTGAAACAGAGCAATTGGAAGTCAAGAGTGAGTCTGTGTAAGAAGCTGTAGTAGAAGCACACATATATATATAAAAAAACAATTTAATAAATAACAACCTGCATGTCACATACACATTAAATTAGTTAATCAGAAATATAGAATGATGAAATGTAGAGTACAGACTGAATATCGTTCAAATGTTTGAAGTTTGAAAATTAATACTTTCATTCAACAAGGACTAAAACATAAGCTATTTTAAATTGTAATAATATTTCACAATATAAATACAGCCTTGTAAAGTATAAGAGACTTAACAAACATCTATCACTAAGAACTTTTCTAAACCATGAGTAGCATAATTATTTGCAAGTGCTTTTGAAAGAGAATTTTTGTTGGTTATTGCTTGACATTTAAAGCACTTATATTGCAAAAACATAAAACTATGAACAGAAGGGTGCTAGCATTCTGGCCAACTTATAAGTCTAATAAATCTATACTATATTGTATACTATACTATATACAAAGTGAGTTATAAATCAACATATATATATATATATATATATATATGAATTGTGAACTGCAAATATCAAAGTAGTGTCAAGAAATGTACTTTTTTTATAGCTCTGTTATCACTACATGCCCACAGCATTTTTTATTTTTTTTTGCCACAATCTATCACCATCTCTTTATTTTTTAGATGATGTTCTATATCTTAAAATACAAAAAGGCAGAAATAATTGAAAGTCCAATATCAGGTGATAGATTTAATTATCATTAAATACTCTTCCTGTCAATCAAATCTACAGGAGGAGCACAAATCCACAGTAAAGAGAAAAGCATCCCTCACTTACTCTCACAAACACACTTCTTCCACAATACCAAACAGAGTGACTCACAGTGCAAATACACATTCTATCACAGAACATCATATTTTTTCATGAATATTTATTATGTATTTGAGTGTTTTATGCAAACCGAACCACCATCTAATACTCATTTATTCACAACCTTTCACTCATCCCTTCTGTCCATATTCCTTCAGTGTAGATGAACTCTCTAGAGCACCATTTCAGTCTTACCTCACTCCTAGAGTATCACATTCTGCAGGCAATGCATTACCTGTCCAAAGAGCAGAAAACACACCCGTCTGGCTGTGTGCTCACAACAAACCAAATCCTACTGTACAGCCCTGAACAGAGAGCAAGGGGGAGTGTGTGTGTGAGTGCGTTAGAGAGAGAGAGAGAGAGAGAGAGAGAGAGAGAGAGAGAGAGAGAGAGAGAGAGAGAGAGAGAGAGAGAGAGAGAGAGAGAGAGAGAGAGAGAGAATGGTTTTGTAGAAACTTGCTACTTCCATGCACCTTATGAAGTTGTACAAACACTTGTAGAGAGGGTAAACTAGTTATACTTTCTTCAAATGTATTTATTAATCTCAAACCTGGGGAGCTTTGGCACACACGTTTTCATCAGAAAACTTAACAGTGGGTAAAATAAATCATTTACATTGACCAAGGAGGTAAAAACCATTTAATAGAAAAGAAAATACTTTTCTTCTGGGTTTTCTGTTCTTAAAGGTTTATTAACACCTGTGTGGTGCTACCTCCACTGGCTCCCTGTTAGATACAGGGTTGATTTTGAAATTTTACTTTTAACTTTCAAATGCTTAGCTTCTTCATGTTCATACTCCAGCAAGAGTGCTGAGATCCGCCAATCTACTCCTCCTGGATGTACCTAGAAGCAGACTAAACAACCAGAGGTGATCGAACTTTTAGCGGCCCCTAACCTGTGGAACAACCTGCCAATCCATATCAGAACCTGCCCAACCCTTGAATGTTTCAAATCATTGTTAATGATCTGATGTTCATTGTCTGTTATTTTCCTGGTACTTTTAATATCTATCTATCTATCTATCTATCTATCTATCTATCTATCTATCTATCTATCTATCTATCTATCTATCTATCTATCTATCTATCTATCTATCTATCTATCTATCTATCTATCTATATGTGTGTGTATGTGTGTATATATATATATATATATATATATATACAGACCTATATATATATATATATATATATATATATATATAGGTCTGTGCACCAAAATGCATTAGTTTATAAATAAATAAAAATAAAGTGTTGTTGGTTTACTTGGAAGGAAAGAATGGAAAGAGATATTAAGTTTTTTCATCATCAGTCTCACATACACACTACCGTTCAATTTTCAGCATCATTACTCAAGTCCTTAGTCAGTGTCACATGATCCTTCAGAAGTCATATACTGATTTGCTGCTCAAGAATCATCATTGCACATTTTTGGCTCAGTTTGTTCTACTGTATGTATGCTGCTAAAAAGGTGGTCTGTCATACTGTACACATGCCGAGTCTCATGTTTCTGTCTCTTACAAAACTTCATGGATACTTTACTGTTTAGAATTGCCCCTCCATCCCAGGGAGTTTAACCACTAACGTGTTTGTGTGTGTGAGTGTGTCAATGTGGGAGATGCTGCTATTGAATAGTGTCTGCTTTGCTTGTATTTCCATGTGAGTGCTTTGAAGGATTTTCTCAAAAACAAAACAAGAAAATGGAAGACATTTGGGACAGATTCTGGGACTAGAGAATGTTAAAATTAACTAGAGTAAGTAAGTGCAAGTATAAGTGATTAAGATAACTGAACTCCAGTATTGACCTGAACCCACACTTTCTCTGTAAAGACACTTCTACTCAACCTTCATAATCATCATCCTCACCACAACTCATTCATGTGTCCGGTCTACTTGCAGTCACGTTTATCCACGTTACTGACTGACCGCACATTGTAACTGAATATTCTGTTTCTTTTTTCCATTTCGAAAGACAACACCTTTTCTGAGCTAGACGGGTTACCAGTTAATCAGTTCCACTTTGACCGCGCAAACTTCCACCAGACAAATGTGACTTTCATGTAATCCAAGACTTTAAGTATTACTCTGCTGCAGGAATTTTTACCAGACCACTTTATCAGTGAGACACAAGGTCCTCTAACTGAGAGGACAAAAAAGTAATTAAAAAAAAAAAAAAAAACATAAATCCACACTATACTCAAACTCACATCATCACAAAAGTTGTTTTCATTGTATTTTCAGTAAGCCTAAATTGAGTTAAATGTTAGATCACATATAGCTTTTCTAAAATATGCAATCAAGTGAATGGATTAAAAAGATACTTCAATCTATCTCTGTTTTCTATCTGTGAATTTTTAATAGATTAAAAGGCATGCAGTGAGCTGACAGGGGGTATCTCAGGTCATCCCTGGGTTTGAGGTAGGCTATAGGGGGGCTGCATGTATACCCACTGCATGTTGTCACGTAACCTATGTGGTAACATCTAAATGAACTGGATTTATTATGATTTAATCAAACAAAATTCGTTTATACCAACAATAGTAATTTTAGGGGTCAGTGCCAAAATAATTAACTCTTTCAAGGTAACTGCCCTTTTGCTCTTTTTCCTGTGTAGGGTGAAAACGACTCTCGTTTTTTAGCTTTCATCGACTCCTAAATAATACAAAAGAAACCTAGCGGTTTGAGCGGCTCATGAATAACTTGTGTAAAACAGCCACAGACTGAGGTACATGCGACTGCTATCAGATGCGACTCTGTCTGTGAGGCAACAGTATAAAATTCAGCTAAACACTAGCAAACATATAAAGAGTTTTCATTCATCGGTTTATGATGCCAAACGCAAAGAAGCTGCCAAGAGCGTATTCGGTTCTGACAGATGTAGTGGTGGCAATCAAACCGATGTGCATGCCTGAACACTAGTAATAAAGTAAGTTAGGCTACTGTGTAGCCCACGTGAGTGTGGTTTATTAAAGTTATTCAACAAAACTTACCTTAATATCTATGGTAGACCTGGAATGGTTAGGGCTGACATGACCGGAGGCAGTGGAGGATGCTTTTCGAGTGCTCAGGAGAATCGCGCCATTAGTTTGCGTGGTGTATCTGTTTCTGTCCTGAAGTGTGCCAGCAGCATCCCAAACAAGCGCGCATCTTTCACGCGCACAGCACGCGATGCTATTCAACAGCTCAACGCGACGCTCTGATTGGTGCGTCAAAGCGTTTCTCAAAATATCCAAACACTGGCCTTTGCCTGAATCACTTCAATTCGAAGCAAATATACAACTTTATAAAGTTGCGCTAATATACCAGATAGCAAACTGACATTGAATCAACGTGGAAATATGACATCGAAACAACGTTGATATGACATTGTTTTGCTAATCGAATTAACGTTGAACCAACGTCAGACGCGTCATTCTTTCAAAACTAACGGAAAATCAACTTGAAATCAACGCGTTGTTTCAACGTTATGAAAGCAAACCAATTTTCGATTTTCATTTAGCTTTGAAGAATGCCGCATCTGACGTTGGTTCAACGTTAATTCGATGAGCAAAATCAACGTTGTTTCAATGTCATGAGAGACGTCGTTTCCACGTTGATTCAATGACAGTTTGCTGTCTTTTATTCATTAAAAGGGTTAGCTATTCTTACAGTAGGCTAATTGTTATAAAAAGTAAAAAGTTATTCAAATGTTAGTTATTATATATAAGTTATATAATAGCCTGTATAGCAATGTATTTATAGTTATTTAAAAAAGTTTGTATTTATTTATTGCATTTATAAAAAAATAGTTAATAAACATATTTTGTTAACTCCCCTTACAAAAAATTGCCATTTCTACTGTCACTAAAAAATAAATAGGCTACAGCCATTATCATGAAAAACAGAAATACAAGATTCTAAATTAGAGAGATGATTCCATATTCATTTATAATTTTACCGTAGTAAAAATAACTAGCAATTGTTTCTATTTTCATTGAAATCACTTGGTCATGTACAGATCAAATTCACAGTGTCTTATTTGCAATGAGTGAGCGCCATCTGCTGGCCTTCCTAAAATTTAGCACTATCTGTGCATCTACTGCTATTGTGAATACAAGAAAGAAATAGTGTCACAAAATGAATGAGGAATGTTTTATTACATTAATAAGCTGCTGGATACATCTTATTAAAGTGCAATTTATAAAGCATTTGAGACAATTAGTGCTTTGTTCTAAATAGTCTACATCTCAAAGTCTACAATACATCAACTGGCAGGGGTGCATCGAGAACTACCACTTTATTTATTTTTGTGTTGCATTATTTCACACTGGATTTGCTGGTTTTGACAATAATCGAGCTGCCTGTGACTTTGGTATTAAAGAATTCAACCATGAACTGGTTCTTCAGTCTGTGGAGGAAGTGAATGTGCCTCACTCCCGGCCCATACTTGGAGAATACATGGGAGACCTATACACATTAAAATGTTATGTGGACACATGTATATATATAAAAAAATTAATATAAAAGTATGAATATGCATGTGTGTGCTACCTTTTTCCAGGTGTGTGAGTATTGCTCCAGGTTCTCTTCGGGGTTAAATGAATGCTGCTTGATGACTGTCTTAGCATCAGCACCCAAGAGCTTCACATCGAGCTGATAGATAGATTTATGAAGCTGGCTCTCCTCATACCTACACATGAAGGGAAACACCCACATATTAAAAGTGAAAGGGCATATTAAAGCTGCCATTTAGGCTGAAACGACAATCTCTAAAGCACTATGACCACCACAGACATGACATTTGTAGCAATTGCAACTGTTTCTAAAATACAAAATATAGTTATGTCGCAGATTAAATTGTTCCAATATCGCAGAAATTCATGTGATTTCAATGTGATTTTCAATTCAAATTTCAAATTTCAATGTGACTCCCGGACGAAGGCTTGTATGCCGAAACGCGACAGAGTGTTTTAATAGTGTTGATTATGACCAAGCCATAGAAATAAAAGCTTTTTAAGTTTTGTAAAGAGAGTGCCTTGGATGTCCCTGTTGATTTCTTTATGTCAGAAATTCATTCAAATTCTTTTTGTCCATTTTTGCCCATGTCCATTTTATTTTTTTTAGTTGTAAAACACTTGAATGTGTGGACACCAATAGATTGCATAACAGCTAACTTTGTTAGCTTAACTGATATCCAGATACATTTTTTAACTCTTCTTTGCAGCTCAGTTTGCAATTACTGTTACTGAAGATTGCTTAAACTGCAAATACCTAAGTGTATAACTAGTTCATAACTCACCAGTCCTCAATGACTATCTCAGGCTGAAACTCATCCAGCAGTTGGTCCCACAGACCCTCTGCCTTCAGGTCCACATGCTGCTCTAGAGAAAACCACCTGAGGTAAAGATACACAAAGGCCATATTAGACAGAAAATATGATCTTCTGCTTACCCTGACAAACTGACAAGCCAATTTCTTTCTAATATCTTATTCAAATACAAAGACCAATATAGCAACATTTAATATTTATTGCAATTCTGGGGTCCTACTGCATTTACTTAAAGGGGTCATCGGATGCCACAAGTTGGTGTGATTCTTTAGGGTCTTCATGTAAAGTTTGTAACATACTTTGATTAAAATTCCTCAATAGTTATTTAAAATTAGAAAAAAAAAAGACGCGATAGTGGAATACATCTCAATTCTCCAGCTGAAGTCATCTTTGAGGGAAACAAACCAGTTCAACCCAAGCGCTCTTTGATAACGCTATGATTATGTAACTGCAGATAATCTGTCCATCATCGTATAAAGCCCGCCCTGACAATTTGATTGGCCCGCCTAATTCTTAACCGATCATAACTGCTCCTCAATAGATCAAATCCAGAACAAACTTCCCGAACAAAAAATGTTGTGGGCGGGGTTCGTGGCTGACATCCAGGCTAAAAAAACATCCTTTTTCAGTGCCTGTCTCTTTAAATGATATTGAGCTACTCACCCCACCCCTCTCTTCTATGGGGGGTGTCGCACAAGACATATAAAATTCTGCCAACCTGACTGAAATGCAAAATGGCTTAGGGCGGAAATATGCTAATATGGGTCGGGACAGTCCGTCAGTGGTCGTAGGCGAGGAGTATACGCAATATGACATCATATTGCTCAGAAAACCAAATAACTTTATTATTGAGAGTATTTAGGCCTTTTGAGGATAAAAAATTTTCTTTCATTTTTTTTTTCATTTTATGGTGGTTGAGTCCACACACTGCAAAGACACATTTATATGCAAACACCGTATAAAAGTGAATTTTGCATTTGATTAGACTTCCCAGATAGCACACGTAGGACGTTTCCTGTCAGATGTCAAATAGACATTTAGAAGATGTCTTTAAGATGTAGGGGAGAGAGGGGCACAACGTAACGCTTTTTGACTTTCTCCATTTGTGTAAATCGTTTCCCACTTTAATTTCCCACATGTCTAGAACAATTACGTGGTTTTGTTTTGTTAATACATTGTATACTTTTTTCTTGATTTAACCTGAAAGAATGGAAGTGAAATGTGACAACATGCCCCATAGGTGGGGTACATTGTAACATGTGAGGGCTACATTGTAACATCGCCATATGACAGCTTAAATGCTTTCTGATCTAATAAAAAAAAAATAAACAAGTCAAACCAAAATATTTTCTTAATAAAGTACAATTATGAATTTTGACAGCAAATAACTTTACATCTGAGGCGCCCAAAGACTTAATTTGTCCATTATTTATTTCTAAAGAAACACAACAATGTATAAAAGGCTCCATTACCTTGTATCTTATGGTCCCGTAGAAACAGTTTTTGTAAAAATAGGCTAACGATTGCGTCATAACGAATCGACTCTCCGTCGCACAGCAGAGAAATTACCGTATAGACAGGACGAGAAGCTCGCAGGGAATCGCGGGGATAAAGTTGAGGGAGAAGCCCATAGAGAGTGTGATGGGAATTCTTTTTAAACATATATATTATATATGCTTGTGTGCTCTCACATAGATAGATGTGTTCTTTAAACACAGAGGTGTTCTTATCTTATATAGATGTGATTTTACACAAAAGTAGAGTGTGTCAAGGAAAATTACAAGATGTATTATCTGCTTTGCAAATAGCTAAATAAGTACCCTCTTTGCTGCCTGGTCAAAAGGACAGAACGTTTCTGCTTTTCTTAGCAATAGATAACTTTGAGTGCAGTAGAAGTCAGCCATTGTCTGGTTAGGTTTTCTTTAAATGACACATGTGTTTGCTGAGGAGATGCATTGATGAGGGGTGATAAAATAAGAGGAACTGAAAAAGTGTGTACATGCAGAGCCTTAGTCCAAAGATAAGAAGGGGAGGGAGTACATTTTGGAGGATGATCTTTTTTGTATATAAGCTCTGTAAAGTGAGAAGACTTTTGTCCTTCGTATATCATTCTGTCTGAGTGTGAACTGCCTTTCTTGCAAGAAATAAACATGTATACTTATGACTTCCGAGATATTCATTGTTCTTTAATTATTATTTAAGAGATAGGTACAAAATTTCCACAACAAGAGCCTTAAAGTTGATCCTGCTGCTAGCTCATGGACAGCTAATACTCACTCTCTCCGTCTCTGTGAGATTCGGACGGGAATTATTCAGATTTCACTGGGTACAGCTAAGAGAAGACATACAGGTTGCTCACGTGATAGGCTCAGTTTGAGCCTCTGCAGTACGCCTGGCTGTCAGCTTTTAACGGGCTTCAATTTTCTCTGTTGAAATCAATGGGATCGCTGTTGTAAATACACCAAGTTTCGTCATGCTAGCGTGTGAGGAAGTATTTGAAAACAAGTGTGTTACAACTAACCCCGCATTACGTTGTACCCCGCACTCCCCTAATGATTAGAATGTATGTTAAATTGACATCTTAAAGATGTCTATCAGATGTTAGTAAACAGCAGATGTTTTTTTCAGATGAAGTGATCTTTAACAGACATCTTGCAGACGTATGTGTGCTATCTGTTCAAGATCGGTCTTGAGATCACTAAATCCGATGACCCCTTTAAGCTACAGAAAAGTTATTGGAACAGTTATTTTGTTTGTTTGTTTTTTTTCTTGCATTTTTTTTTTTTTTTGCTAAATGACAAGTGACTAGATAAAATTACCTTTTGTATTGGAACATGACAATTGTTTTTATAAGTTTTTGAGACAAGGTAATTTCTCTCACAGAACTGGGCTTCACCTGTACTGAGGCAGCTGGCAGACCACAACCCCGGAGGGTATTCCACTAGTGTCGTATGGCAAAACTTCTGTACTAGTTTTCCAGCCAGAGAAATTGCCTACAATTAACATCCAGATACAAGATTAAATTCTCAATTATCTTTTTTTTTTAAATTAATATTAGAAACCAAAGATATTAAGGCAAATATTTAGGCTACAAATAGGCTAAATTACTGTGTTGATTGCTGACTCACCATCGGGCTCTAACTGAGGTGGCCGGTCTGGGGGAGGAGGCATTCCCGAACGATCGGGTTCAGGTGGTGGCACGGTGTGGTTTACACCTAGTTGTTGAGCAAGAAAAAAAATGAGTTCAAAAGATTTGCATGAACATATTACATTTCTATTACAGTAAAATGTAATTGCAAATACTGTCTTTCAAAGTTATGTAAAATATCCTTGTAGACAAAATACATAAATCGATATATAATCCATAGGCTATTAAGCTAATTTAAGGGCAACATTTGCAGTACCAAATATTAAATATTTTGAAAGCAGCTTCTTTTTTCTTTTATATAGCCTATACAACATTATAAATATCATCCCCATCTATATTTTTTAAATTGCCTTCTTCATATGACTTTGTTACTACGAAGATAATGACAGCAATCCATTTGGAAAAATTAAGCAGGGCTACGTAAAATTATGGGTTTAATTAACAATAACAACAAATACATAATACAATACATTAAGGATGTCTCATTTTAGAAAAGTAACCATTATATAATTGACTGGTATTATTCATTATGCCGTAAATCACTAGCCTAATGTCTTTCCTTACTTTGGAATGTAATGGTGACTTTTAAGGGCGCAACCTGCGCAATGAGACACAGCAACAGTGTAAGCTATGTTTATAGGGTGGTGGTGTGTCCATGCATGATTCGCCGCTAGTTTAACTAACAGTGTAACAACTACATGATCGTTCCCCTCCACTCCATCTCAACATAACAGTGTCACGTTCTAAAATTACAAAGATCAAGTAGAGATTTCATCAACACTGTGAACCTGCAGCGCCAGCGTTATAGGCTACGTCTGTGTGAAGTCATTACCGTAAGGCGAGGGGTTCTTCAGTAAGTTGCGCTTTAACGGCTTCTTCTCGAACACCAATTTCCAGTTCACGCTGTCGGGCATGGGGACACCGTGAGCCTTCAGCTGCCACTGCGAATCGCACTTCTTTTTCCAGTCTGCCGCCATTTCCCACTGTTTCCCTCGCAGTTAGACACGCACTGCAAAACATGGGGAAGTGTTTTATTATGGTCTGCCCCACCCAGAAAACTGGTCCAGAAGAGCCTTGTGCAAGAACCTACTTTACTGCACAGTGCACACTCAGAAGTGAGTCACACCAACGACAGACCAGCTCTCTGTTTCACAACGTGAATGGGTGTGTCAAGATATTTGATCAATTTAACCAATACACACAGCAAAGAGCTGGACAAATGCCATGCTATAAGTTACAAAACGCAATTACTTGATTGAAGAGTATTTCAATCACTTCTTTCGTTATTGATGGCCTTGTTTTACACAAAGACTAATAGGTTGAAGTGAACTGGAGTGATATAATATTACTGAGCAGCACACAAGTGGACAGGCAAACTACATAGGCCGCCTACCACACCCATAAGGACAACATCAAGAGCTTATCATGTCAGCAAAGATTTAATGTTCAGTCCAAGGCTGCCTGAACAGGCAGGGTTCAATGCATCTGCCCAATCCATCAGTAAATCTTTCAAATAAATGTAACCAGTGTCTTGGAATTCACATTTATAAACTATTAATATTAAAATTACTATTAATAATAAAACTATTAATATTAATATTAAAAATATTTTAATGAAACAAATCTATAGTGAAATTATCTACTTAAAATAAAGATTTATTTGTTAAAATTTATTTTTTCAACGTTACACTTGCACTCTCAATTATTCATTTATATCATACATGAACAATCTATAAGTCTCACAGAGGATATTTGCCATTTGCTTATCTCTTGATACACATAGGCATATATTTGCAGCAGTAGTTTACTAAATACATGTAAGGGGTGCACAAGTCTATAAATGTATAAGATATAATTTAATGGCCATTGCATTTGACTAGTTTTCCTGATTCTGATTCAGTGCTTATACAGCATTGTTTTAACTTATTTTGTGTATTTTCAGTAACTTATTGTGAAATTATACTTTCTCCATAAAATTACCAATTATTCCCATGAGAATGGAATGCATTTCATTTTGAATATTTCGTAAAACATTCAATTTGATGCAACAATGCATTTTTATCAAAGTTACTCTTCTTCTGCGTGTGTGTGGCATAAATGAGCCACCATGAATCATCACAAATCTGTTGTATTTTCTAACTCCATTATCCTTAGCTAACATCTGAAAAAAAAAAAAAAAAAACACTTTTGGATGACCCTCTCAACCACAGCATGTCAGTTGCTGTGGTTCATTTCAAATGGCTTACATAACTTAACTACTCTAATCTAACTTCCTGTCAGCTCAAATCCTGAGCTCTGCCAAACAAACAAAGGCCTGGAGTACTTTTTAAATAATCTGAAGAAAAACACCAAACCAGCTGTCATTCACAGACATCCACCCATACCTCAAATCATCTATTAAACAAGCATTTCAGAAAATTGAACATTTTCACATCTCCACTGTTACATTGTTAAGTCAGTTTACTGTTGCTTACTGATGTCACAACTCACTCAGCAGAGTCGAGGTTAGTTCTGCAGGCTGTATTTTAATGAAGTGTGTTGGTGCATTTTCCAGAGCCAAAGCGTATTAGAGAGATTCTATAGAGATCAAAAGTGACCTAAATCAGAACCACAGACATGTGTCTTTTGACCATACGTCAATATTCGCCTTTTTAGGGCCCCCTTAAACGTCGGTAGATGAGGTTATGGGATCCTAACTCTACCCCATACCTAAACTTAACCCTAAACCTAACCCGTCACCTAACTGACGTTAAAGGTAAAGCGTCAGTTGTATGACGGCCCGGGATCGCCATCTACCGACGTTTAAGGGGGCCCTAAAAAGGCGGATATTGACGTATGGTCAAAATACGTCCCAAAACGTCAGTTATATGACGATTTGGGATGAGACTGTGTTATTTGTAGTGATATCTAGCCTCAGAACACAAAAGGAAACAAAATAATACTACTCTCTGAGCAATTACTCACACAAAAGCCAATTAAAAGCCAGTTATAGCTGGTATTGTTGGAGTAAAATACAAATATAGCTTATATAAACATTGAATAAATGAATGTACATGGCTTAAATAGGCTAGGACTAATCAATGACTGGATGCATGAGTCCGGGAAGTGAGTTGGGAAATATAGTTTTTGAGGGAATGACAATAGTCTGATGTGGAGTGCCCTCTGGTGGCTCTCATATACATTTCAAACAAATTAATTTAATATAACTTTCAATTTGGGATAGCCCATAGCTTAAAATATTTATAATGTTTTTACCAATTATACTTTCAATATTTTTACCAAGCAACAACCCATTTCAGATATATTCAATCTTTTAAAGTACATTTTTAACTAAGCTTAATAAATACATATATAAAGCTGATAGTTTGTTTCAAATCTACAAAAAAAAAAATGATAGTATTTATATAGAGAGTAAAATCCTGCGTGATTATGTAAATAATTTTGAGTTAGTCAGGCACACTGTGTATTGGCCTCACTGAGTTGCATATTAATACACAGTCATATTGCATTTCATAGAACACATGGCAAATGTACACATGATACACTACTTATGTAAGTGGCTAGACAGTCACACACTTGTGAATGTGAATCTTTATGAACCATGGTGTTAGAATAATTATCTGTGGGTCCATTAGCAGACTCGCACTAAAGGGGAATATCTCACTCTCTGTATGTGTTTGAGTAGTGTATTCTTGTAATGGATGAGGCATTTTTAGCCCGGCTTTGCTGTCCGCAAGTTTATGTTCTTATTTTCACATCACCTGTATATGTGTTTAAAGAAATCTTCACTCAAAATATAATGTGATACAGTTATTTGAAACTTATACAGTTATATAAACTTATAGTTATTTTAATAGTCTGCAATCAATTTGCAAAAAATACTAGTTTACTTAAACTGTATTCATATGTATTATACGTTCTGCCATTATTAATAAGCATCAAATAGTAATTTATATCAATTTCACTGATTGAGTTCTTTGCTGAGTCAATGCAATACAACCCAGAGACAGAGACACGAAGGATGGAAGTTGGTTGAAAGAGAGA